>NC_090818.1:106428375-106558375 GCF_000390325.3 Nicotiana tomentosiformis
ATATCGGAGCAAATGATGTTGTTATAGAGATGTTTGACTGTATATTCTTTTATTTTTTATATCCAATTCCAATGATAATCTTTGCTGAAGCATAAATTTCATTACCCGTCCTTGAAGATTTCAAAATGATGTGGTGGCCAAGATATGAACCACTTAAAAGAAAGGATGCCTATCATCAATTTAGTTCATTATGGTTTTCTTTACCTTTCCGGACTACTAAATTCAGTTCTAGCAGTTGCCATCTCACGAAAATTGACCCATTCGCCAACCTGACGTAAAAAATGTTAGTACCGCCAATATTGCTGTATTTGTAAATAAAAATTCTAGGAAATATAAGTTATCGTAATGAAACAGTAATTAATTCGAGCCCATTGAATTCAAAGTGTTCCCTTAAGGAATTTAATCCCCTCCTAGTACCCAAGGTTATGGATTATTTCCTCCCATGATAGAACGAATCACACATTGGTGTAGTGGTACTTCAAACCCCAGTGTTTCAACGAACACAAAGTTCGGTAGCAAATCATACTTACAGTTGCTTTGTTTGAAGTTAAAACAATGCAGAACAAAGGAGTAGAAACTCAGAAAATCGTATGGAAATGCTGAGAGGAAGGAGTGCAATGTATAGCCAAAGTTGAGCGTTTTCAGTTTTGGTGTCTTTCTTCAACAGTTGCTGCACATATTTATAGCAGTCAGCTTTGAAGATGAACGACCCTCCACCCTCCATGATGGAGCATGCACTAGCTTGTTTGTGGAGCAAGTACTTGGCCATGGTGGGAAGAGCATTAGGCGGCTGCTATTGCAGCTGGTGGTTAATACACGGATTGGAACATATCCGTTACAAATACGGATATTACGTTAATATTTACTATTAACAAATTAATTTGGTCCAAAAAATTAATCAATCAATCGATCATTTGACCAAATCCAAATCCAAATCCGAATCCGAAGCCGAAGTCGAAGTCGAAGCCGAAGTCGAGCCGAGCAGAGCGAGCGACGACGACGGTGCGAGGCTTGCTTTCTTCTTAACTCTTTAAGAGCTACAAGAAGAACAATTATATATATAGCCACAAAAAATCTTTTCCTCTTCCAATATGGGTCAATGTCTCATTGTTAAGAGGGAAAAACTTAAAATTTTACTCAAAAATTCTATTTTCCCTCCATTTCCCATTCACCTTCATTTTAAGACTATTTCATTTTAAATAACAAAAACCTCAACAATCCCCCACATGAATGGGGAATGGCTATATCACGGAAGTATGCATGGAAAAACTGTGTGATTTACAAGCAAGGATTAATCGCATCTGGATAAGTAGGTTTCCCTTTGAACTTTCCGTAGTAAACTTATGTCGGATATACTCGGTCAATCGGTAGATTTGATATCTTTGAACCGTCGATCTTTGGTGTATACCTAGACAACCATAAGTCACACAATCAACCCTTAACCGTCTTTGGTTCTCATTGTTGTGTTCGTTTCAGCCATGAACACCGCCTGGTTTCATAAGTGCGTAGAGAACTGGCCTTACAAAGTTCTCCTTGAAGCGGCTAACACTTCACACTTACATAGGTGATTCCTAAACGTGTCATCCTGTAGATACACTATTTGATATACCCCGTATCAAATTTAGAAATCATTAAAAAGCCTTAATGCTTTATCCTTGGTACTGAACATTGTCTCATCACGAGAACGGACTAAAATTTTATTTGACAATGTTGAACCGTCATTAATGACTTTGTTTGATCTCCTTGAACCTAGATCTTGGGATCTCCAGTCTTCTAGGTAGAGTTACCGCCACAATGACTTGTTCTCGGCCATAGCCCCATTCCCCTTGATGATTTCTCAACTACCTCTCTAGTTAGGCCTTTTGTAAGTGGATCCGACACATTATCACTTGACTTTACATAGTCAATCGTGATAATTCCTCTAGAGAGTAATTGCCTAACGGTTTTATGTCTTCGTCGTATATGACGAGATTTACCATTATACATAACGCTCCCAGCCCTTCCAATTGCCGCTTGACTATCACAATGTATGCATATTGGTGCCAACGGTTTGGGCCAAAATGGAATGTCTTCCAAGAAATTTCGGAGCCATTCAACTTCTTCACCGGCTTTATCTAAGGCTATGAATTCAGCCTCCATTGTAGAGCGGGCAATACATGTTTGTTTGGACGACTTCCAAGATACTGCTCCTCCACCAATAGTGAATACATATCCACTCGTGGACTTAGAATCAGTTGAACCGGTGATCCAATTTGCATCACAGTATCCCTCAATCACCGCAGAGAATTTACTGTAGTGCAAGTCAAAGTTCTGGGTATGTTCTAAATATCCCAAAACTCGTTTCATTGCCATCCAATGAGATTGGCCTGGATTGCTCGTATATCGACTCAGTTTACTTATAGCACAAGCTATATCTGGTCGTGTACAATTCATGATATACATTAAGCATCCCAACACACGAGCATAATCCAATTGTGATATGCTTTGGCCTTTATTCTTTGCTAATGCAAGATTCACGTCAATTGGAGTCTTTGCAACTTTAAAGCTCAAGTGCTTGAATTTTTCAAGTACTGTCTTAATATAATGAGATTGTGACAATGCCAGACCTTGAGGAGTCTTATGGATCTTAATTCCCAGAATTAAATCAGCAACTCCCAAGTCTTTCATATCAAACTTGCTATTGAGCATACGCTTAGTAGCATTTATATTGGCAATGTCATTACTCATTATCAGCATATCATCCACATATAGGCAAACAATGACTATGTGATTTGGAACATTTTTAATGTACACACATTTATCACATTCATTTATCTTAAAACCATTTGACAGCTGTGAGCACCTAATTTTTTACCATACTTGTGATTTTTCAACACTTTTTAGTATGTAAATAATTTTAAGTTTAATCTACATATTTTAACCTTTATTTCATTTTTAGTAGGTTTTATTTAAGAAAATTAAAAATCACAAAAATTATATGTTCTTGATTTTAAAATATTTAGCTAGTATTTTTATTTTACACTCTTAAAAGAAAAAAAATTATTATTAATTAAAGCAAGAATCAATGAGTCATTTCCATGTGGCAAGATTCTTCCTTATCTTTTGTAACAAACTCACATGCTCTCCCTAACAAACTCACATGCCCATACACTCTTTTTACTTGGCCACCAATTAATCCCTAACACCTAATTTTGAGAGGCCCGGGGGGGACACAAAAAAGGGGGGCTACTCTCAATTTCCTATTTTTTTTTCCCAGCAGCTTCTCCTTCTTCACCTGGGTTTTAGCCATAAAAAGCCATCATCTCTCCTCCAGTAAACTTCACTTCCGGTCACTACCTAAAAACCTCCATCTTCATCACCTGAAATGCACCCGCCAAACTCCACTCTCAACCCCTGTTTCGACCATTGAAGACCAGCCCCGATAATCTCACTTCAACGAGTGGTAAATACCAACAAATACCACCTGAAAATAGCCCCCAAAAGGACCCAAAATAGTAGCTGAAAATCTGGTCAATTCCATCCTTCAAACAGCCCTCATCCTCTCCTAAAACCCAACAAAAATAGATCCAAAAACTAGCTAAAATAATTCTCGATATCAGCTTGAAATCACCGTGAACTATCCTCTATTTCCATCGCTTCAGTCCATCGAGTGAAAGCAAGGTTCGGCGAAGTGGGCGGGTTCCGTTTGAGGTTTCCAATTTTTGGTTCGGTCAGCAATAGCTCCTTCCATTTCTATGAAGATGGAATTTGTTTGAAGTTCGTGTTTGAGTTCAAAATTCCGGTGCCGATTCGAGATCCCGTCCGGGGTTCGCGGTTTCAATTTGGCTCGCGGTTCCTACTCGTTTGTACAGTCGCTTCTCAAACAAATTTTTTGAGTCGAACTTTGGAATTGCTATCTCTTCTGCCGTTATTAAATTCTTTGGCTATAACAGGTTCATTCTTCCCCCTCTTACTTCTAATTTAGCATTGATTTTCAATATGATTTGGAGAATGGTATTAGCCTTTGGTTCAATGGTTGATTTCTTGTTTGAGATTTGTTGAATCTTTTTCGTGATATTTTAATTTAGATGCGTTCGTAGGAATTATCTTTGCTATATTGAGTAGCCTATGGATATTGTAGAGGTATTGTCTTCAGATTTGAAAGTTGGTTTAGTCTCTGTTTCTCATGCTTTACCATAGTCCCTTATTTCATTCTTGAAATTTCAAATTTTAAAAGGAGGTCACTGTTTTTGAAGAAATTTAGAGAATATAATGAGTTTTTGTGAAGGTTATTCATCTAGCTAAGCATCTGATGTGTAAAGACTGTGATTGTGCGAGTTAAGTGAGCAATATGAGTGTCCTTAGTTGGCAGAAGAGGAATTAGTAGAATACTTAAATAGCTCTTACCATATTTTTTATTTAGTCTCCCTTATTTTGTTTGTTTGTTAATTTTCTTTCCTTCATGTCGTGTCTGGTTGGTTTCTAATGTTTTAGATGCAACATATGTTTATTGATGATTGAAATGTGCCGTGGAGTTGGGATTTTAAGGAAACATAATTGAAATTTGAGAACTACATATTCACTATTTTATTTTATTGCTCTAGCTAGGAGTATGCTTAAGCCGATCTCACCCGAGTAGGCAATCTTTAGGATTTTCGATGTTCGCTTGACACGAGTACGTTTTTTTTTAATGAATATTCGTAGAAAATGCTTTAGGCGCGATTAATAAATCCTCGTGACTATGGGTACGGTTCCCGTGGCATAGTCATGATACATAATTCCCCAATTCGAGTGTGCGTTTCACGTGACTCGACCACAACTTCAAATAATAATAAAAATAAATATGTTGTAAGTCGCGGGTGCGTTTCACGTGACGTGATTCACAATATGTGCCAAAATGACAAGTGTACGACATCGTGACTTGTCCCAGAAATAATTCCATAAATGATTAAAAGCGGTTAAAAAGTAAAAATGCACAATAGGCTTTAAATATGTAATAAATCAGATAATTAGGCCAATTATTAATAGTTGAGCGACCGTGCTAAAACCACGGAACTCAGGAGTTCCTCACACCTTCTCCCGCGTTAACAGAATTCCTTACCCGATTTTCTGTGTTCGCAGACCATAAATAAGAGTCAATTTCCTCGATTTGGGATTTAAAATAAACCGGTGACTTGGGACACCATAAATTATTCCAAGTGGCGACTCTGAAATAAATAAATAATTCTATTTCGATTAATGTCACTTTAATTGGAAAAACTCCCTTATTCCCCATATCCCCCTAGGGAAAAAGGAGGTGTGACAGCTCTGGCGACTCTGCTGGGGATCGAACCCAGAATCTCTGGTTCAGGGTTCAGAATTCGAGCTTAGAATAGCTGTTATGATTGGCTTTCACGATTGTCTGATTTTTACGTGTTTGAGCCTAATGTGCTAAATGCCGCTTTTTTTTTTTTTTACCGCTTTGATATTGTGTGAATTGTATATAAACTGCTACGAAACCTTTCCTCTCTCTGAGTCTTCTAAATCTTCTGGGAAGTGCACGCTGGCGTGACTTCTTTTCTGTTAGTGTCATACCCTAATTTAGAACGAGGATCGGATCAGTTACAAAGCCGGATGGCCTTTTGGTTACCGGTACGTTGCCCCCCCGGCTCGAGTTGTCCGCTCGGGTAAGCCAGGTCTAGAACAATACACCCAGGATTTAAACTTAGAATAACACAGCCTCATGCCGGATCCCTAGTAGGTACGTTTGCTTGCATCACGTGCATTTGACTTAGGGGACTCAACACAGGGGTTGGGTCCGTCTAGGACAGGTGTACCCAAAATTAAAAGATCATCCTGATGCATTCTTTACGTGCTACTTGTGCATTAATTTGTTTGGCTTGTATGTTGACCGGCTTCGTGAGTAAGAAAAAAAAATCCAAAAAACAAAAACAAGAGAAAAACCAAGAGTGGGGTAAGACAGAAAAATACCTGATTTTGATAATTCCAGTATTCAAAAATCTCGTTACTCTGTCGAAATTTCAAAAACAAAGAGAGAATCATTTCAAAACAAATCATATTTTTCTGCGCGTCAAAATGACCGAACTACGCGGGTCTGATTCTCACCGGATGTGAGATACGTAGGCAAACCTAATCGGTTCCGGCCCCCAATTTTCAAAAATCTAAAAATATTTTCCTTTATTTCCTTATTTAGAAAATCTTTCTTTGAGACCCCATTTTTAAAAATTCAAAAATATTTCCTTTAATTCCTTCTTTTAGGAGTCTTTTTTTTAAAGAAAATCCCAAACAAATAAAAGATTAAAAAAAATAATTTTAAACCAAAACAAGTATATATTTTATCTGTAGGAGTCTTTCATTAGAAAAAGAAGACAAATGAAATTAAAATCCAAAACTATTTCCCTTTTCCTTTTTTTTAGAAGTTTTTTCTTTCGAAATTCCGAAAAAATAATTATAAAATCAAAATTCAAAAAAAAAAAAAGAAATATTTTCTTTTTTCTTTAGAAGTCTTGCTTTTTCAAAAATGAAAAAAAAACAGAATAATCAAATTCCAAAAATATTTTCTTTTAAAAATAAAATAAAATAAAATAAAAATTGACCACTTCGCAAACACAACCCTAAAATCTTCTCCTCCGAAGCGTTGAAAGGCCGTATTTGCAAAAGTGGCCGTTATTTGTTTTCGGTTATATTTTTCAAAAATTATAATGATAGTAATCTTTTCATGGTCAGTTTTGTACAAAATTTTAATCTAGTCACCCTAATTTAAAATGTGCAGAATGAGCACCGTTCAGAACTTACCTGTGAAGGTTATGGATCAGATTCCACTGGCACTCCACATGTGGTGGGAGGATTTGGGAAAATAAGGACAAGATATGGTCAACCAATACCTAGGGGCGCTCACTGGACTATTGAAAATTCAACCTAGAAGGGACCTGATAGAGGCATTAGTGGCATTCTGGGACCCCGCTCATAATGTTTTACACTTCTCAAATTTTGAGCTTACGCCCACTTTGGAAGAAATAGCGGGTTATACTGGGAGCACGGAAGGACTGAGACACAAGTACCTGGTATCTCCAAGGACTGTTACTCCCCACAAGTTTCTGGACTTATTAAAGATAAGCAGACAAATCAAGACGGGAAGTCTAGCACGGGGAATTTCCACCTTTCATTTTCTATATCAGCGATACGGGCATCTAGGGGGATTCGAAGACCCTGAAAATGGACTCTGCAGTAAAGGAGACCGATCAAAATGGGAGACCCATAGATGTTTTGCCTTCATGGTGGCATTTTTAGGACTTTTGGTGTTTCCAAGGGAGGACGGGCACATTGATTTGCGGATAGCCGGGGTTGTCCACGTTCTGACTACTCAGGCCAAGAGTACTCTCGCACCCATGATCGTATCAGATATATTCCGAGCCCTCACGTTCTGTAAGGCCGGAGCCAGTTTTTTCGAGGGATGCAACCTGTTGTTGCAAATATGGATGATCGAACACCTCTGTCATCGTCCTCGATACATGAACTATGGGTCTACGGGAAAAAACTGCATTGAAGAGTTTAGTGCACGAGTAACAGGATTTGAGATGCCGAAAGGGGTCAAAGATTGGATTACCCGCCTTCAATCTACGACCGCAGATCAGGTAGAATGGACATTGAGTTGGCTTCCCGTTGATGAGATTGTTTATATGCCCGCCACTGGTCCCTACTTCTTGCTAATGGGTCTCCGAAGCATCCAACCCTATGCTCCGTACCGGGTTTTGAGACAGCTTGGAAGATGCCAGACAGTTCCTAGAGATGAAGATCTTAGCACTTATGTGGTCGAAATCCGTCCTGATGCCCAATTTCCCGAAGAAGCGGTTCGTCAAATTTGGAGCGAATGCCAGTATTTGGGGGCAAATACCCGAGTACGTGATTTGTCTAAAGGTGAGGTCTTACCTAGTTATGTTGCCTGGTATGGAAAGAGAGTCGCGACGAGTGGTGAACCCGAACGACCAACTAAAAGACCTCATATCCAAGAATTTGTTGACGCATCGCAGGAGCAGTGGGCTTGGTTAGCCAAAGAAAGGGAGTACCGGACCACCATAAGCAAGCTCGAAGGGCAAATTGAAAAAATCAAATTTGATGGTAGTTTGCAGGCAGCTGAAGATGCAGGGGAAAAGAAGAGGTTGGCCAAGGAAAATGAAGCCCTTCGAGCCCAAATTCAGAGAATGAAGATAGCCGCCGAGACACCAGCAAGAAGTGAGAGAGATGAGAAAATTATAACCAACCTGAGGCGGAAAGTGCATGATTACGGTTTTGACTTGACAAAGGTCGAGGGGGATTTGTTCAATGCTCAAGCAAAGCTGGCCAAAGGTGCGGAAGAACACGCTAGATTAGCCCGCCAGTTGAAGCAGAAATATGACAAAGAAGTAGCGATTTTGCAGGAAAAGTTGGTTGCTCTGGAAAATGAAATGATTAAGCAAACAAAAGATTTCAGGACAGAAAGAGAGCATTGCTATGCACTGATTTACCAACTACAAGAAAGCCTGAAGCAGTTACAAGACCAAAGCAACACAGATACACAAGTATTAGAGGCTCGGGCCCAGCAGATTGGACGTTTGCTGCAAGAAAAAGGGTGTCATCAGAATGAGGATTAAAGAGATAGCTGATTATGTTGTAATGAAATGCCATGAATGTGAAGACATGACCAAGTCTATGTTTTTTGCTTCTGTAATGACATTCGTCCGACAAGTGATGGTTGACCTAGACCGCCTCCAAGAAGATATTGCCTGCAGGCCTATGCGGAGACCGGCTGATGTCCCGCAAGCCTCCGGAGTACCAGTGGATGCTCTTATGTATTTTTGATTTCCTTTAGTAGTCTGTGTTTTACTTTCTTTGAGTCTTGTTCGCCTTTGTCAAAGTTGTCTATTACTTTATGCCGAGTCTGTAGATTTTCCTTTTTTGCAGTCATCTCTACTTTAGTCCTTGTAATAGAAAATCCAAAAAGATTGTCTTTTATTAATGAAATAAATTATTTCGCGTCTATTGCTCTGAACTACGTAATGATCTGATTCATGCGGCGTCATAATACGAGGCAATCCCCATAGGATTCGATCATATTCTTAAAAGAAAAGAGGGGCCAAACTAAAAAAAAAAAAGAGGAAAGAATAAGAGAGGGAAAAGTCAGGATTTGGAGAATTTGGAAAAGCCGGGATGAAACATACGAACCGTCGCAAAGCATTTAGGAACGTTAACTGCTCAGGTGCATTGCATATCCAATGTGCGATTACCTATCTGTAAATTGCTTTTAAAACTAACCAAGTTTTTGCGTGTGAACAGAGACAGGTTTTGTTTTAGGTGGTTAGTTTGTTGGCATCCTGGCAAGTCACCCTTATAACACCAGATCAAAGTGCAAGGCAGTCATGACTAGCAAAGAATTGGACACGGGTGTTGTCGACCCGCCAAGGGAAGTTGTAGAATCGGAGTCTGAATTGAAAGAAGAGGTCTACAGGTTGAAGCATCAAATGGCAGAAATGTATCAAGCCTGGGTCAGGGGGCATGCCCCACCTTCATTCCCCGCTAACTACTCGGAAAATCCCGCTTTCATTCCACCACTATCACAAGCCCAAGATCCCATTACCATTGACCTTTCCCCTCAGCACGCACCAGGCTTTACCCCTTATCACCACTACCCTGGCACCTCGTCCCAAACCTTTCATGCTCCACCAGCCAAAACAACTGCATACCCTGCTCCGACATCCGCTCCTATTTTCGTAGCCCCTCCGCGAGCTACCCTCCACAGATCTTCTAGTGAACCCGCATTCCAAGCTCCAAATACCCAATATTATGGTCCGGAACCAACTTTCAAAGTCGCGGATCCTTATTCCCGTGCCCCTCGCTTTGAACCTCTTGTCGAAACTGAGAAACCATCCCGGAATGTGGAGCAGGACGAGATGTTCAGGAAAGTGAAGAGCCTAGAGCAATCTTTGAAGAACATGCAAGGGATAGGAAGCCAAGTAAGTGTGGCTTACAAGGATTTATGCTTATTTCCGGATGTTCAATTGCCCGCTGGGTTCAAGATGCCCAAGTTTGACCCGTACGATGGACACGGAGATCCCGTGGCCCATTTGAGAGGCTTCTGCAGCAATATGAAGGCGCTGGTGGGAAAGATGAATTATTAATGGCATATTTCAGTCAGAGTCTGAGTGGGGCAGCTTTAGAATGGTACACCCGCCAAGACACTAGCAGGTGGTACACATGGGATGACTTGGCTCAGGCCTTTGCTCGGCACTTTCAGTACAATATAGACATTATCCCGGATCGCCTATCTTTGACCAAGGTAGAGAAGAGGCCCAATGAAATCTTTAGGGAATATGGTTTCAGATGAAGAGAACAAGCTGCACGAGTCTACCCTCCAATGGAGGAAGATGAGATGGTCGAGTACTTTCTTCAAGCCCTAGAGCCCACTTACTTTGGCCATTTGATCTCAGCCATAGGTAAGTCCTTCAACGATGTGGTAAAGATGGGAGGAATGCTGGAAGAGGGACTCAAGTCAAGCAAGATCATGAGCTACTCTGCCATAAAAGTGACCACACAGGCAATTCAAAGTGGCACCGGAAGCCTGTTAGGCAAAAAGAAGAAAGAAGATGTCGCTATGTTTGTCTCTGGATCATGGCGTGGCCCAAGGGGTCCGCCTCACCAGTACACCCAAACTCGACCCCAACCTCAAGCCTACACCCAAGTTCCATATAATCCATCTCAGCACTATCTCCCGCCACAAGACCCTCGATATTCTGTCGAGCTACCCCAATACCATATTCACCACGCACAGTCATATGCTCAACCCCCTCCTTACCCGCAATGGCGTGCTCCAACTCCACAAAATCTTTATACACCCCCACAACTATACCAAAACCCTACTGGTCCAAGTTTTCGACCGAAGCCAGATTACAGAAAAGAAAGGCAACAACGAAAAGAAACCTTCACCCCTCTTGGAGAGTCCTATACCAGTTTGTTTCAGAGGTTGAGGCAGTTGGACGTTTTGAGGTCGATTGAGCCCAAGATACCAAATCCGCCTCCAAGGAACCTTGACTATTCCCTCAGATGTGCATATTGTTCCGATGCCCCGGGGCACGACACAGAGAAGTGCTGGCATTTGAAGAGGGCGATCCAAGAGCTCATTGATACAAATCAAATTGTGGTCCAGAGCCCGGAGGCGCCAAACATCAACCAAAATCCTTTGCCGGCCCATGCAGAGACACACATGATCGAGATAGTTCATAAGGATGGGGAGCCCAAAAACTCTTCCAAGTCTGTCATGATGATCCGGGCTAGCGAGAATAATCCAATCAAAGCGCTAGATTCTGCAAAAGCAATATCCTTGACGATTAAAGGGGTGTCGGAGAAGCCAAGCATGCTCAATGTGAAGCCTTCTGTATTGGTTGTGAAAGGGCCTCCGGTTGATGTCGAAGCGAACCAGGAAAGGCAAAAAGTGATCGTGCCAGGGGTCCCGGGCAAGCCGGTCATAATCGTGGAAGGGGCTCGTGTTACCCCCGTTATTATTAAGCCAGTGACCCAGTTGCCAATGGTTGACACAAAGGCTGTCCCGTGGAATTACAAACAGGTGATAGTAACTTATATAGGGAAAGAAGTAGAGGAAGAAGTCAATGGAACCGGAGGGCTGACTCGTTTCGGGAGATGTTTTACCCCAGAAGAACTGAGGAAAACCAAGCCATCCAAGGACGGCCACATCCCAGTAAAAAAGCCGGTCACCGAAGAAGAGGCTGAGGAATTCCTAAAAAAGATGAAAATGCAAGACTATTCCATTGTAGAACAGTTGAGGAAAACACCAGCTCAGATCTCTCTTCTGTCGTTGCTGATACATTCCGATGAACACCGCAAAGCCCTGATGAAGATTTTGAACGAGGCTCATGTTCCTGACAAGATCACGGTGAACCACTTGGAAAAGATTGCTAACAAGATTTTCGAAGCAAACAGGATCACTTTCTCGGATGATGAACTCCCTATAGAGGGTACAGAACACAATCGAGCTCTTTATCTCACAGTGAAGTGCGAGGATTCTGCTGTCTCAAGGGTACTGATGGATAACGGTTCTAGTGCAAATATTTGCCCTCTGTCCACTTTGCAAAAGTTGAAGATTGGCACTGAAAGGATCCACATTAATAATGTATGCGTTCGAGGCTTCGATGGAGGAGGGAAAGATTCTGTCGGTGATATAATGCTCAATTTGTCAATAGGGCCAGTTGAGTTCACTATGGAGTTCCAAGTGCTAGATGTGGCTGTCTCTTATAACTTGTTGTTGGGCAGGCCCTGGATCCATGCTGCCAAGGCAATCCCGTCTTCTCTGCATCAAATGGTAAAGTTCGAATGGGACAGGCAGGAAATAGTTGTGCACGGTGATGAGAACTTATCTGCTTACAACGGCACAATCGTTCCATTTATTGAAGTTGAAGATGACAAAGGGCCTTGGGTTTACCAAATGTTCGAAACAGTGTCTGTCGAGAAATTTCCCGAAGGGGAATGCACTCCAGGTCCGAAGATACCATCCGCGTCCGTCATGGTAGCAAATGAAATGTTGAAGAATGGTTTTCTGCCGGGCAAAGGTCTGGGTTCATCTCTGCAAGGTATTGTGCACCCGTTGTTCCTACGTGAAAGTTTTGGTACATTTGGTTTGGGATTCACACTCACAGGGAAAGACGTGAAAAAGGCTAAAAGTTTGAAAGGAAAGGCATGGTCACTCCCTAAACCTGTTCCGCATATCTCCAAGTCTTTCGTCAAGTCAGGGGTCGCCAAACGCCCAATGTCAGTGGTCCCAAAACCTGTGGTCGACTTTGATGAAGATTTGATCAAGAGGTTTCAGAGTCTGTTTGATGAGGTCAATATGGTCGAAATTGGGGAAGGTTCCAGTAATGCCGATGTGCAGTTTGTCGGACCAAACGTGAAGCTTAGCAATTGGAAAGCTACTCCTCTCCCCATCCGGAAGGAGTTTTGGTAGTTTGCTTTGTTTTCCTTTCTGTCATCTGGGTTATTCCAGGGTTGTAACCCAGATTTTTCTTAGTTTTTGTTTGTTTCAATGTACAAACCCTTCTATCCTTTTATTTTTTACAATTTCCAGTTTTTCCATTGATCCTGATAGCGTTTCATTTTTTGTTTTTGCTTTTCTTTCTGTACAGTTCCTTTTATGCTGGTTTCAATGACATGACATGCATGAGGAATTTTCAGCCAAATCTTAAAAGCCAATCTAATTCTGAAACAACGATCCAAGAAGTAGAGGGTGATGATGAAACAAAATACGATGAAGAGGCGGCATTTGAGGAAGTCAGTAGAGAACTAAAACACTTCGAAGAAAAACCCAAGCCTAATTTGAATGAAACCGAAGCAACCAATTTAGGGGATCAAAATAATGTTAGAGAAACCAAGATAAGTGTGCATCTGGAACCGCAAATCAAGGAAGAAATAATCAAAACACTATTTGCATACAAAGATGTCTTTGCATGGTCGTATGACGACATGCCGGGCTTGAGTACTGATTTGGTAGCTCATAAATTGCCAACCGACCCTACATTCCCTCCTGTCAAGCAAAAGTTAAGAAAGTTCAAGACTGATATGAGTGTGAAGATTAAAGAAGAAATCACAAAGCAACTGGAGGCAAAGGTCATTCGGGTCACTCAGTATCCCACTTGGTTAGCTAATGTGGTACCAGTACCAAAGAAGGATGGTAAGACGAGGGTGTGTGTTGATTATCGTGATCTCAACAAGGCAAGTCCAAAAGATAACTTTCCATTGCCGAATATCCACATTCTGATTGATAATTGTGCCAAGCACGAGATCGGGTCTTTCGTGGATTGTTATGCGGGATATCATCAGATCCTGATGGACGAGGAAGACGCAGAAAAGACAGCATTCATCACGCCATGGGGGACGTATTGCTACCGGGTAATGCCATTCGGTTTAAAGAATGCTGGGGCAACTTACATGAGGGCAATGACTACTATATTTCATGACATGATACACAAGGAAATTGAGGTTTATGTAGATGATGTGATCATAAAGTCAAAGAAGCAGTCCAACCATGTTGGGGATTTGAGAAAGTTTTTCCAAAGGCTCCGCAGGTACAACCTCAAGCTCAATCCGGCGAAATGTGCATTTGGTGTTCCGTCGGGGAAACTGTTGGGATTCATAGTCAGTCGACGCGGCATCGAGTTGGATCCGTCAAAGATTAAGGCCATCCAAGAACTACCACCACCAAAGAATAAAACTGAGGTGATGAGCCTGCTCGGGAGGTTAAACTACATCAGCAGGTTTATTGCTCAACTCACGACGACTTGTGAGCCCATATTTAAGTTACTAAAGAAAAATGCTGCGGTTAAGTGGACCGATGAGTGTCAGGAAGCATTTGATAAGATCAAGAATTACCTGCTGAACCCCCCTGTGTTGGTCCCGCCAGAACCTGGGAGACCTTTAATCCTCTATTTGACAGTCACGGATAATTCTTTTGGTTGTGTGTTGGGTCAACACGACATCACGGGCAAGAAAGAGCAAGCCATTTATTACCTCAGCAAGAAGTTCACTCCTTATGAGGTTAAGTATACTCTTCTTGAAAGGACATGTTGCGCCCTGACTTGGGTGGCGCAAAAGTTGAAGCATTATCTGTCATCCTGCACTACTTACCTCATTTCTCGCATGGATCCTCTAAGGTATATCTTTCAGAAGCCTATGCCCACAGGGAGGTTGGCAAAGTGGCAGATTTTACTCACAGAATTTGACATCATCTATGTGACTCGAAGCGCGATGAAAGCCCAAGCCCTAGCCGATCACTTGGCCGAGAATCCGGTGGATGAAGTATATGAGCCACTGAAGACTTATTTTCCTGATGAAGAAGTGATGTATGTTGACGGGGCTGATTATGATGAAAAGCCAGGTTGGAAACTCTTCTTTGATGGAGCTGCTAACCTGAAAGGTGTCGGAATAGGGGCTGTACTCATTTCTGAAACAAGGCATCACTACCCTGTAACAGCTCGACTTCGATTTTATTGCACTAACAACATGGCTGAATATGAGGCATGCATTCTGGGTTTGAGGCTAGCTATAGATATGGGAGTTCAAGAAATATTGGTTTTGGGAGACTCAGATTTGCTGGTTCACCAGATTCAGGGAGAATGGGAAACCCGTGATTTGAAGCTCATACCGTATCGACAATGTCTGCATGATCTTTGTCAACGATTCAGGTCGGTAGAGTTCAGGCATATTCCCAGGATTCATAATGAGATTGCCGATGCCTTGGCTACTCTGGCATCAATGTTACACCATCCGGATGAGATTTATGTCGACCCTCTGCGAATCCAAATCCGTGATCAGCATGCCTATTGCAATGTGGTTGAGGAGGAACTTGATGGTGAGCCTTGGTTCCATGATGTCAAGGAATACATCAAATCAGGGGTATATCCGGCACATGCCACAGGCGATCAAAAGAGAACCATTCGACGTCTGGCTAGTGGATTTTTCTTAAGTGGGGGAATATTGTACAAGAGAACTCCAGATCTAGGATTACTAAGGTGTATAGATGCTAAACAAGCCTCGACTATCATGGCCGAAGTGCATTCCGGGGTTTGCGAGCCACATATGAGTGGGTACGTCTTGGCGAAGAAGATTCTTCGAGCAGGTTATTATTGGCTCACCATGGAACGTGATTGCATCAGCTTTGTTCGCAAATATCATCAATGCCAGGTTCACGGTGATTTGATTCATTCCCCGCCATCTGAGCTGCACACAATGTCGGCACCTTGGCCCTTTGTTGCTTGGGGCATGGATGTCATTGGACCGATTGAGCCGGCAGCGTCAAACGGGCATAGGTTTATTCTGGTGGCCATTGATTACTTTACCAAGTGGGTCGAAGCTGTAACTTTCAAGTCCGTGACCAAGAAGGCAGTGGTAGTTTTTGTTCATTCAAACATCATTTGCCGGTTCGGAATTCCCAAGGTAATCATCACAGAAAATGCTGCTAACCTCAACAGTCATTTGATGAAAGAGGTATGCCAACAGTTCAAGGTTACGCATCGAAACTCCACTCCATATCGTCCTAAGGCAAACGGAGCTGTTGAGGCTGCTAACAAGAACATAAAGAAGATACTTCGTAAAATGGTGCAAGGTTCGAGGCAATGGCATGAAAAGTTACCGTTTGCTTTGCTAGGTTATCGCACTACTGTCCGCACTTCAATAGGTGCAACCCCCTATTTGCTGGTATATGGAACCGAGGCAGTGATACCTGCGAAAGTTGAGATTCCATCCCTGCGGGTCGTTGTTGAAACTGAAATTGATAATGATGAGTGGGTCAAAACCCGGCTAGAGCAATTGAGTTTGATTGATGAAAAAAGATTGGCAGCAGTATGTCATGGTCAATTGTATCAGAAAAGAATGGCAAGAGCATACAACAAGAAGGTTCGGCCCCGAAAATTTGAAGTGGGTCAGCTGGTATTGAAATGCATCCTTCCACATCAGGCTGAAGCTAAAGGCAAGTTCGCCCCAAACTGGAAGGGGCCTTTCATTGTGACAAAGGTGTTGCCCAATGGTGCTTTGTATTTAACAGACATAGAAGGTAAATGTGTGGATATGGCTATTAATTCTGATGCAGTCAAGAGATATTATGTATGATTTCTTTGCTTATCTTCTATCGCATTTTGTACTAGACACGTTCAAAGTTGGAATGACGAAGGCATTTTATTCTGCTATCCCAAACACTTTTATCATTTGTTACCCTTTTTGAGCCTTATTTATTTTCTTTCATACCCCTCTTTTGGAATCAAAGCAGTGTTAGAAATATAAAAGAAAAAAGAGAGAAAAGAAGAAGAAGAGAAAATTAAAATCAAGAAAAAAAAGAAGAAAAAAAAAGAAGAAAAAAAGAAAGAAAAGAGAAAAGCAAAGAAAGAAAAAAAGAAAAGAGAGGAGAAAAAGAAAAGCAAAGTAACAAAAGCAAAACTCTTATGTTTGAACTACGTTCGACCTGATTCCTTTTAAGGATACGTAGGCAGCCTTACACGGTTCGGTCCCCTCAAAATAAAAGTCCAAAATTCCCCAAATTCGAAGAAACTGGGGCAGAAGTTTTAGTTTTGTAAAAAGATTTGATTCCAAAAGTTATAATTTTAAACCCCTTCATCTTAAATTATTTTGAGCCTGCATGCCACCCTTTCTTTCTAACCCTGTCCAAAACCTACACTACAGTCCAAAGAAAGACCTTCTGATCAACTTTGAGGATGCCAAGCCAAATGAGATAGAGGTGCGATTTACATCACGGGTAGCACCTTGGTTCATGGGCACAAGGAAAAATGAATAAATGAGAGAGTCTTATTGGTGAAAACCCTCACGGGTACCATAAGGTGATGGTGAGTCGAGAGAAAATCCAAATGAGAGAGTCTTATTGGTGAAAACCCTTACGGGCACTGTAAGGCGACAATGAGTTGAGAGAGAAGCAAATGAGAGAGGTTTGCTGGTGAAAACCCCTCGGGGCATTACAGGCTGAATCAGGTTCATGACTTTACAAAGAAATTGAATTATGGAAAACCCGATTTTGAAGTATGAAGACATGGCATGAACTGAAATGTGATTAGTTGGATGGATTAGGCTGATCAGTCCGAAATGCATGTCATGATCATTGGAGCCAGTTGCTTCATTCAGATAAGTCTCTTTTCCATTTTTCTTCAAATAGTCATCGCTGTTTTTTTCTTTTATTTTATTCCTAATTCTCGAAGTCACTTCGCTTCGTTTCTTTTGGGTCTATTCTTCTAAGTCTCAGTCAAATTAGTCTGTTGTCAAGCAAGCAAGAAAGGACTTCAAAGCCCACTACCAGCTTTTTATTTGCACTAAGCGAAATTCGGCCAGGCACATCCCAAGTGACATGATGTAGAATTAGCAGTGCGGGGGTAACTGAAGTTCAGGTGGTCAAGTGATTCGTGAATTTGTAGGAAATGCAAAGGTTCGACAGTTGTCAGAATGAAAGTACCATACGGCGAGTTGAGTGTAAGGGATTCAAGGCATTCAGAGGTTTTGTGTTCGAGGTCCGATTGAAAGGTCAAACAATTCTTTGTGAAGCAGGATAGTGACAGAAGCAGACACCTTCAGCAAGGATGCCACAAACTAACCGCCACAGTTTCAAACTGACAAAATTTTCTTTGTTTCAAGCAGGGGCAAGAAATCTTGTTTGCTTTGCCAAGAATCCTCCATGAGAAAGCATGTTCCAGATAAGTTCAGTTTTAAGTTTCCGGGACCCTCCTGGACAATGGGAGTTAATTTCAACTTTTCAGGACCCTCCTGGATAATGGGATTTAATTTTAAATTTTCAGAACCCTCCTGGATAATGGGATCTAGTTTTAAGTTTTCAGGACCCTCCTGGATAATGGGATGCAACTAACAATCAATGAATGTTCCTGGTACAAACTGGGGCAAAAACTTTTCTCTGTTTTGTCTGTGTTGTCATGATTGCAGGCACCCACCTGGAGAACGAGAGAATTCATTTCAGTTTCTAAGTCAGCAGGCACCCACCTGAAAAATGAGGGAATTTATTTCAAGTTTTAAGTCAGCATCAGGCACCCACCTGGAGAACGAGGGAATTCATTTCAGTTTCTAAGTCAGCAGGCACCCACCTGGAAAATGAGTAAATTTATTTCAAGTTTTAAGTCAGCATCAGGCGCCCACCTGGAGAATAAGGGAATTCATTTTAGCTTTAAGTCAACATCAGGTGCCCACCTGGAGAATGAGGGAATTTATTTCAAGTTTCTAAGTCTTCAGGCGCCCACCTAGAGAACGAGGGAATTTATTTCAAGTTTTTAAGTCATCAGGCGCCCACCTGGAGAATGAGGGAATATATTTCAAGTTTTTAGGTCATCAGGCGCCCACCTGGAGAATGAGGGAATTTATTGCAAAGTTTTTTAAGTCATCAGGCGCCCATCTGGAGAATGAGGGAATATATTTCAAGTTTTTAGGTCATCAGGCGCCCACCTGGAGAACGAGGGAATTTATTTTAAGTTTTTAAGTCATCAGGCACCCACCTGGAGAATGAGGGAATATATTTCAAGTTTTTAGGTCATCAGGCGCCCACCTGGAGAATGAGAGAATTTATTTCAAGTTTTTAAGTCATCAGGCGCCCACCTGGAGAATGAGGGAATATATTTCAAATTTTTAGGTCATCAGGCGCCCACCTGGAGAACGAGGGAATTCATTTCAGTTTAAAGTCATCAGGCGCCCACCTGGAGAACGAGGGAAGTCATTTAATAATTCAATCCAAGTTAGAAGTAGCAAAAGTTCGCCTCGAGAATGCGAGCTGACAGTCCGAGATAACCAAAGGAAGAAGTCTCAATCCAGAATAAAAGAAAAAGGGTGAATCCAAAATGCAGAAGCCGATGAAAGATGTGAACTGCTCAAGACATGGCTGAAGTCACAAGCTTTGCATGTCCCGTCTTGATCCGAAAAGCTGAAGAAGAGAGAACTAGCACCTGCAGCTAGCAAACATCAAGGTTTAAGTCAAAAGTCCGCATGAAGAACCATTCAAGACTCAAGATCAAGCTTCAGAAGACTTATAGATAGGAATCTTGTAACTCATAGCTGACAGGCTTAATTAGTCTTTTTTATTTTTTGATTTTGATGTAATAACAGGATCGCGGACCGGAACCTCGACGGAACGGCACCTCACTCGACTCTCTCATCCTCTCCACACACTCCATCCCTTCATTCACCTCTTGAACTACACGCGACCTGATTCCCTTATAACCCGAGATATGTAGGTTGTCCAAAGTTAGGACTCGGTTGCACCTTTTTCCTTTTATTTTCTTCCTCTTTTGAATAACGTTATGGTCAAAAATTAGTCACACGGCTCACTTTGTCTTTGCCTGAAAATTCTTCATGTTTCCAAGCAAAGAGGGGCAGCTGTGAGCACCTAATCTTTTACCATACTTGTGATTTTTCAACACTTTTTAGTATGTAAATAATTTTAAGTTTAATCTACATATTTTAACCTTTATTTCATTTTTAGTAGGTTTTATTTAAGAAAATTAAAAATCACAAAAATTATATGTTCTTGATTTTAAAATATTTAGCTAGTATTTTTATTTTACACTCTTAAAAGAAAAAAAATTATTATTAATTAAAGCAAGAATCAATGAGTCATTTTCATGTGGCAAGATTCTTCCTTATCTTTTGTAACAAACTCACATGCTCTCCCTAAGAAACTCACATGCCCATACACTCTTTTTACTTGGCCACCAATTAATCCCTAACACCTAATTTTGAGAGGCCCGGGGGGACACAAAAAAGGGGGGCTACTCTCAATTTCCTATTTTTTTTTCCCAGCAGCTCCTCCTTCTTCACCTGGGTTTTAGCCATAAAAAGCCATCATCTCTCCTCCAGTAAACTTCACTTCCGGTCACTACCTAAAAACCTCCATCTTCATCACTTGAAATGCACCCGCCAAACTCCACTCTCAACCCTTGTTTCGACCATTGAAGACCAGCCCCGATAATCTCACTTCAACGAGTGGTAAATACCAACAAATACCACCTGAAAATAGCCCCCAAAAGGACCCAAAATAGTAGCTGAAAATCTGCTCAATTCCATCCTTCAAACAGCCCTCATCCTCTCCTAAAACCCAACAAAAATAGATCCAAAAACTAGCTAAAATAATTCTCGATATCAGCTTGAAATCACCGTGAACTATCCTCTATTTCCATCGCTTCAGTCCATCGAGTGAAAGCAAGGTTCGGCGAAGTGGGCGGGTTCCGTTTGAGGTTTCCAATTTTTGGTTCGGTCAGCAATAGCTCCTTCCATTTCTATGAAGATGGAATTTGTTTGAAGTTCGTGTTTGAGTTCAAAATTCCGGTGCCGATTCGAGATCCCGTCCGGGGTTTGCCGTTTTAATTTGGCTCGCGGTTCCTACTCGTTTGTACAGTCGCTTCTCAAACAAAATTTTTGAGTCGAACTTTGGAATTGCTATCTCTTCTGCCGTTATTAAATTCTTTGGCTATAACAGGTTCATTCTTCCCCCTCTTACTTCTAATTTAGCATTGATTTTCAATATGATTTGGAGAATGGTATTAGCCTTTGGTTCAATGGTTGATTTCTTGTTTGAGATTTGTTGAATCTTTTTCGTGATATTTTAATTTAGATGCGTTCGTAGGAATTATCTTTGCTATATTGAGTAGCCCATGGATATTGTAGAGGTATTGTCTTCAGATTTGAAAGTTGGTTTAGTCTCTGTTTCTCATGCTTTACCATAGTCCCTTATTTCATTCTTGAAATTTCAAATTTTAAAAGGAGGTCACTGTTTTTGAAGAAATTTAGAGAATATAATGAGTTTTTGTGAAGGTTATTCATCTAGCTAAGCATCTGATGTGTAAAGACTGTGATTGTGCGAGTTAAGTGAGCAATATGAGTGTCCTTAGTTGGCAGAAGAGGAATTAGTAGAATACTTAAATAGCTCTTACCATATTTTTTATTTACTCTCCCTTATTTTGTTTGTTTGTTAATTTTCTTTCCTTCATGTCGTGTCTGGTTGGTTTCTAATGTTTTAGATGCAACATATGTTTATTGATGATTGAAATGTGCCGTGGAGTTGGGATTTTAAGGAAACATAATTGAAATTTGAGAACTACATATTCACTATTTTATTTTATTGCTCTAGCTAGGAGTATGCTTAAGCCGATCTCACCCGAGTAGGCAATCTTTAGGATTTTCGACGTTCGCTTGACACGAGTACGTTTTTTTTAAATGAATATTCGTAGAAAATGCTTTAGGCGCGATTAATAAATCCTCGTGACTATGGGTACGGTTTCCGTGGCATAGTCATGATACATAATTCCCCAATTCGAGTGTGCGTTTCACGTGACTCGACTACAACTTCAAATAATAATAAAAATAAACATGTTGTAAGTCGCGGGTGCGTTTCACGTGACGTGATTCACAATATGTGCCAAAATGACAAGTGTACGACATCGTGACTTGTCCCAGAAATAATTCCATAAATGATTAAAAGCGGTTAAAAAGTAAAAATGCACAATAGGCTTTAAATATGTAATAAATCAGATAATTAGGCCAATTATTAATAGTTGAGCGACCGTGCTAAAACCGCGAAACTCAGGAGTGCCTCACACCTTCTCCCGCGTTAACAGAATTCCTTACCCGATTTTCTGTGTTCGCAGACCATAAATAAGAGTTAATTTCCTCGATTTGGGATTTAAAATAAACCGGTGACTTGGGACACCATAAATTATTCCAAGTGGCGACTCTGAAATAAATAAATAATCCCATTTCGATTAATGTCACTTTAATTGGAAAAACTCCCTTATTCCCCATATCCCCCTAGGGAAAAAGGAGGTGTGACAACAACATTGTTTGGTCAAATTTCGCATGCCATTGTTTGGGTGCTTGTTTTAGTCCGTAAAGAGACTTAACAAGTCTACATACATTCTTTTCTTTACCTGGAACCACAAACCCTTCAGGTTGTTCCATGTAAATTTTTTCCTCCAACTCTCCATTTAAGAAGGACGTCTTAACATCCATTTGATGAATTTCAAGACCATACACTGCAGCTAATGCTACTAACATCCGTATGGATGTAATTCTTGTAACTGGAGAGTATATATCAAAGTAGTCTAGACCTTCTCGTTGTCTATACCCTTTGACTACGAGTCTTGCCTTGAATTTATCAATAGTGCCATCATTTTTTATTTTTCTCTTAAAAATCCATTTAGAACCTAAAGGTTTATTTCCAGGAGGAAGATCAACCAATTCTCATGTATGATTGTTCAATATGGATTCTATTTTACTATTGACTGCCTCTTTCCAAAACAATGATTCCGAAGAAGTCATAGCTTCTTTAAATGTTTGAGGCTCATTCTCCAATAAGAAAGTCACAAAATCTGGTCCAAATGAAGTAGAAGTTCTTTGACGTTTACTACGTCTTGGATCCTCCTGATTACATGTACTTTCTTTTGTTTCTTCCCGAGGTCGTTTAGATCCTTCACCAAATGACTCACATTCCTTTTTATACGGATATATATTTTCAAATAACTCAGCATTATCTGATTCTATAACCGTATTATTATGGATGTCGGGATTTTCTGATTTATGAACCAGAAATCGATATGCTTTACTATTTGTCGCATATCCTATGAAAACACAATCAACGGTTTTCGGTCCTATCTTTACCCTTTTGGGTTTAGGAACTTGCACTTTTGCCAAACACCCCCACACTTTAAAATAATTCAAGTTGGGCTTCCTTCCTTTCCATTTTTCATATGGAATGGATTGTGTTTTGCTATGGGGCACTCGATTTAATATTCGATTAGCCGTAAGAATGGCTTCCCCCCATAAGTTCTGTGGCAAACCAGAACTTATCAACAACGCATTCATCATCTCCTTTAATGTGCGATTCTTTCTTTCCGCAATCCCATTAGATTGGGGCGTGTAAGGGGCTATTGTTTGATGAATAATTCCATATTCTAAACATATTTCTTCAAAAGGAGATTCATATTCACCACTCCTATCACTTCGTATCATTTTTACTTTCTTGTTAAGTTGCGTTTCAACTTCATTTTTGTATTGCCTGAATGCGTCTATTGCTTCATCTTTACTATTCAGTAAGTAAATATAGCAATATCGAGTACCATCGTCAATAAAAGTTATGAAATACTTCTTTCCACCGCGAGATGGTATTGACTTCATGTCACAAATATCTTTGTGAATTAAGTCTAAAGGATTTGAATTCGTTTCAACTGACTTATAAGGATGTTTAACATACTTAGATTCCACACATGTTTGACATTTTAATTTTTCGTATTCAAACTTAGGCAGTACTTCCAAGTTAATCATTTTTCGCAAGGTTTTATAATTGAAATGACCCAAACGTACATACCATAAATCATTTGACTCAAGTAAGTAAGAAAAAGCTGAAATATTATTATTGTTTTCCACAACCATTACATTCAGATTGAAAAGGCCCTCGGTGAGGTAACCTTTTCCTACAAATATTTCATTCTTACTTATAACAACCTTGTCGGACACAAAAATGCACTTAAAACCGTGCTTAACAAGAAATCCAGTAGAGACTAAATTCTTTCTCATTTCGGGAACATGAAGGACATTGTTCAAAGTCATGACCTTGCCAGAAGTCATTTTCAGAAAATATCTTCCCATATCCTTCAATTTTTGCTGTTGAAGCATTTTCATATAAACTGTCTCTCCGGGTCCAGCAGGAGCATAAGTAGCAAAAGCTTCTCTAACTGCACAAACATGGCGAGTGGCTCCAGAATCAAACCATCATTATTTAGGATTTCCCACCAAGTTACATTCAGAAAGCATGGCACACAAGTTATCAATATCATCATGCTTTACTACCATGTTTGCTTGACCCCTTTTCTTGTCTTTCTTCGGAGCACGACACTCCGTAGATTTGTGTCCGATTTTCCTACAGTTGTAGCAGTTTCCACTGAACCGCTTCTTGCTTGAGTTGTATTTCGGAACAGAAGCCTTCTTCCTCTTTTTGTTATCTTCAACAATATTTGCTCCCATTATTGTTGAATTTCCACGGCCTCTCCTTTCAGCAGCTTTATTGTCCTCTTCGATTCTCAACCGAATAATGAGATCTTCAAGGGACATTTTCTTTCGTTTGTGTTTCAAATAATTTTTGAAGTCCTTCCACAACGGAGGCAACTTCCCAATCATTGCTGCTACTTGGAATGCTTCATTGATGACAAGACCTTCAGCAAGTAGATCATGAATAATCACTTGTAATTCCTAAACTTGGGTAATAACAGACCTGCTATCTACCATTTTGTAGTCCAAAAATTTTGCGGCAACGAATTTCTTCATCCTAGCATCTTCAGTTTTATATTTCTTTTCAAGCGCATTCCACAATTTTTTTGACGTCTCCACGCCACTGTATACATTATACAGATTATCATCCAGTCGCTAAGAATATAATTCTTGCATAAAAAATCAGAATGCTTCCACGCTTCAATCACGACAAAGTGTTCATTCTCTGAAGTTTTATCTGGCAGATCAGGAATATCTTCCTTGATGAACTTCTGTAGACATAACTTAGTTAAGTAGAAGAACATCTTCTGCTGCCAGCGCTTGAAATCAATCTCGGAAAATTTTCCGGGTTTTTCTGCCGGTGCCAACGCCGGTGTTCGGCTTGTTGATGCGTTGGCAGTCACCGTCGGAACAGCTTGGCTTTCGCTTTCAGTCGTCATTTTTTCTGTAAAAGAATGACACAAACAAACGTTTAATAAACATTTTCAATATTGCTTTTCACGAAGGCTTTACTCTCCAAAATGGGAGTACACAAAACCACAAAGGTTTTAGTTTACAGAATAATAAGAATAACACAAATACAGAAATAATATTAAATTTCTTAAGATTGTTAGTCCCGTCAATATTACTTTATTTGTAAATAATAATTCTGGAAAATATAAGTTATCGTAATGAAACAGTAATTAATTCGAGCCCACTGAATTCACAGTGTTTCCTTAAGGAATTTAATCCCCTCCTAGTATCCAAGGTTATGGATTATTTCCTCCCAGGATAGAACGAATCACACACTGGTGTAGCGGTACTTTAAACCTCAGTGTTTCAACGAACACAAAGTTCGGTAGCAAATCACACCTACAGTTGCTTTGTTTGAAGTTAAAACAATGCAGAACAAAGGAGTAAAAACTCAGAAAATCATATGAAAATGCTGAGAGGAAGGAGTGCAATGTATAGCCAAAGTTGAGCGTTTTCAGTTTTGGTGTCTTTCTTCAACAGCTGCTGCACATATTTATAGCAGTCAGCTTTGAAGATGAACGACCCTCCACCCTCCATGGTGGAGCATGCACTAGCTTGTTTATGGAGCAAGCACTTGGCCATGGTGGGAAAAGCATTAGGCGGCTGCTATTGCAGCTGGTGGTCAATACACGGATTGAAACATATCCGTTATAAATACGGATAATCTTACGTTAATATTTACTATTAACAAATTAATTTGGTCCAAAAAATTAATCAATCAATCATTTGAAGCCGAAGCCGAAGCCGAGCAGAGCGAGCAACGACAACGGCGCAAGACTTGCTTTCTTCTTAACTCTTTAAGAGCTACAAGAAGAGCAATTATATATATACCCACAAAAAATCTTTTCTTCTTCTAATATGGGACAATGTCTCATTGTCAAGAGGGGAAAACTTAAAATTTTACTCAAAAATTTTATTTTCCCTCCATTTCCCATTCACCCTCATTTTAAGACTATTTCATCTTAAATAACAAAAACCTCAACAAAAAATGCTTTTCTCCATGGTCTCCCACTTATTCTTTTCATCCCAGTAATTGAGATCGTCCGAGAAAACGAAAGAAAATTTGATTCTTTAAATGGAATAATTTTCTCTCTCTCCAATATTCTATATCTATATATATATTAATATAAAGTAGGGCCCTAGAGGAGTGACGTGGCATGTGCTATTGATCTCTTATCTACTTTTTTAACTTTTCAGGCTTTTCTCTATAATTTTCACAAAATAAATTCAATTATTAAATTAAAAAAAAATAACAACCAATCAGTAAAGGTACGTCTTTCAAAATTCTTTGGAACCCGTTCCAAACCAAAATCATTCCTTCAATTCCCACGACACCAAAAATAAAGAGTAAATCAAGAATCTACTTCAATTTCATTCCTCCCAAATATGTAGTATAAAATCGACGAAGAAAAATTCAACCAATACCCATATCAAGCCAGAGAACAAGTGAACATGGCAGAAGACTTTTACGGTCTGTGAGAAAGATCTAAGTTACAAAGCTTCATATTTGGTTGGTCGACTTCATGTATTTATGTGTTAAATTTTGTTTTATCATTTTCTATTGCAGGTCTTTATATTGATTTTTCCCGTCCTTGCACTACAGTCGGCGGAGCCAATTTGTCCAAGCATGTAGATTCCTGTGAAATATTTCCTTGATGTTTTTCTTCTTCTTTTTTTATTTAGCTTTTACACTGTTTATCCTGAGATTGAGATTTATGTTAAGAAAAAAGAGTGAAAATTAGAGGAAAAAAATGAGAATAGCATCTCCAATTGGTGTTTGCACCATATATAGGTTTTATAATTATATTGAAGTATGATTAGTAATGTTAAAAGTGACATAATATTTTAGTTTCCATTGTGTTTATACTGACCAATAACTTGAGGTATCCGGAGATTCTAGGTCAAACTCCATGTTTAAATTGTACTTATATGATTGTTGCACAAAGGAACAAGCAAAGTAGTAGAAAAGAGAGGACCCACCAGTCAAGAATTATCTCACTCTTCCCGCTTTTCTTCTCCGAGGCAAAAAAAATAATATTGTGTCCAACTCTAAATGATATTGTTTAATATTCGTGAAACTTATCTAATTATTTGAATTTAAGAGATATATTTCTATGTCTTATGTTCTTGATTTTTCTTGATTTTTATGTTGGTTTTAGCAATAAAGTTTGTATCTTTTGGTTATTTTGTCGTCCATTTTGTAACGTTTACTTAATCTTGAATGTGCTCTTAATAAAATTTTCATCTAACATTTTTATGCAGAAATAATGATGTTAGAATGTTTGTTTGCCATTTGTTGTATCTATTTTCTCAATCAGCATCTTGATTTCAGGTTAATTTTGAACTATAAGCATTTTGGGTTTTCTATATGCATAAATGATGAGACTTTCTCATTTACTGTGAAAGTTTTTAAGTTAATGGTCCAGTCAATTTTATCTGGACATGTAATGAGATAAAGATGTTACTTTTCTCATCCAGATACATAATGAGGTAAAGATATTACCTTTCTCATTTCTGATTGAGATGCGAACTCTTGAAATTGGTTGGAGCAATATTTGAACATTTTGAATAATTATTTTCAGTAAAAGAGCGAACACTTGGAAGCTTCTCTTTGTTAGATTTTTTTTTTTTTTTTTGGAATTTGTTTAGGTTGGATTTTGGATTATGATAATAGATTTTGTTTTATACCATGAGGACAGTAGGCTATTCTGATATCATTATTTTAATACATGTTGGGTGATGTTGCTAACATCAAGTATTCCAGTTATTTATACCGGAGATGGTCCTGGACAATGTCTTGATAAAAGTAAACTTAATTAATCATCTCTTCATTTCTTCATCCTTCGCTTATAACTTAGATGATCATGAGTTTTTACCAGAGTGGCACCACAAACGTTTTTACGAATGTCATTTATTATATTTTTCATCCTTTTTTTTTTTGTCTTTTCTCTCCATGTTTTGCCCCTCTAAAGATTTTTGGTTCTTTTGTTTTCCCTTTAACCTTCTTAAAGTCCTTCACACAGGAATTGCCAAAACATTAAATTGAAAGAGGCAATTAAATATTTTGGTCTTTCTCTCGGCTATACTTTATTATTAATGTGTTGTCTTTTCAGTTTTTGTTGCGACTCCTATGCCTCTTCATTTATATTAGTGTGTTTTCGTCCATCCTATATCCTTTTGCTTTCTTCTATGTTTTATTTTCAGTGTGCATTTTGATGGAATCAGAAGGTATTGAATTTCATGGGATAAACTTTGAGTTGTATACACATTTAAAGCATATTATTTATCAATGTGAATGAAAATTTTCTTATATGTTCTTGAATATTCCTTTTGGTATCGGTGAGTGCTCCGCTTCAGTTGGAATTAGTGTAACTATGGTGTTGCCCTTTTAGTTTTTTGTGTTCAATTAATTTTGATTGTTATTTTAGCTGTTTCATGAGCATTAAAATTGTCTATCGATTTGTTTTTGTTTTTTGCAAAGAAAGACTATTTCCCATTGTTGTTTCAGATTTATAGGAGAAACTCTGCAGTGGTTATTTTATAGGAATACTGAAGAATCAAATTCTAAGTAGTTATGCACTTAAATCTTTTTATTTATTCTTATCTGACATAAGTTCCCTAAAATATTTGAACACTTCTATAATAAAGAAAGATTCATGCATCATCATGGACCTGTTTTAGAATTTCGGCTCTTCCACTATTTTCATGTTGATTTTAATTTCTGCATATGTATTATACTTATGGTTTTATGCCTTTGCTCTTTCTAATTTTCATTATATTCTTCTTACTATCTTTATTGCCATCATGGGAACATATTTTCTTACTAACGGCTGAGAATTATTGGTGGTAGTAGACTTCGTTTTCTCCTGGTCTCTACAATTTTCTCTCTAGTTGTGCTCGGTATATTACTACTATTATGTTAAGGCTAAGATGTCAAAGTTCTTCCTCACCAATTTCTACTTTAAATGTGTACATGATATTAAATTTTATCTTGCCATAGGATTTCTTTGCAGTGAGTGTGTGTGTTATTATTTTTTTTTCAAACCATTTCTCCCATATTTAATCTATTGCTTGTGTGAATTCCAGTAAATTGTCATGTCATTTTGTGTTGCTTAATATATTACTATCAACCATGTCATTTTGGCCATTTGAATTTAGTTGCTATTGGAATTTCGCACTCAAATCTGTTTGTGATCGGAGGGTTTATAGAAACATCAAATGCGACTTATCTTTTGACGGAGAAGCTAAGAGTATGACTGTTGCTCCATTTGGTCGATATTTAGGAAGTAAGGTCAACAAAAAACTCATGAACCAATTATTATTGTGAGTTCAATGGGTTTTATTATGATAGCCACCTCTGCTCGGATTATGGGGAGCCCTGAAACTTTTTTGGACTGTAAAGAAGATCTTTTGTTTCCTTTGTACTTGTATTAGAAAGAGAATTTGAATGATTCATGACTAGCTTAATAAAAGTTTCAATGTAATATAGTTATAAGTCAGCTTTTATACATATGAGGTGCCTTAAAATAAAGTTGTTTGTGTCATATACTTGATTTCTGCTGTGTAAACTTTTGCTGCTATAAATGTTATAACTATAGCTTTTATTATTAATAAAATTCTGAGACAAATGGTCATTTCTGTTTTTGGTTCTTGCTTAATATGGTCTGGCAGTCGTTGAAATTATCTAAAGCCATATTCATTAAAAAATTGCATTTGCTGCATGGTATGATAACCAAAGCGTTGATATTATGCTCAACATGAAAGTGGTTGTTCCATATAATACTAATATAACCCATTTTCAGTAAAAAAATAAAGAAAAAAGAAAAACTGTATTGCGGCTGAATCTAATTTGAAAGCTAAATCTTTAACGTGTAATAACATTTATTGGGCGCCACAATGCTTTACATGCCTTTACTTTTGCGACAATTAAAATGAATACAAGGATAAAAAACTTGAGGTAGAGGCTGAGAATAGTGAAGCCACCACCAATAGCAGCACATGCACCAACTAAGTCGATTTTTCAAATATTCAAATCAAATCAATTAAGTCGATTTTTTATCGATTCATTTTTTGTCGGTTCGATTTTTTCGGTTATTTATTATTTTTTTATAAATATGAGACATACACTACCAAACGCATATTCCGGCTACTACATTTTCAACGTAACACTATCAAACTAATTGCTCTTTGAGAAATCTATTATTTACCAAGATATATTCATGACAGTTGACTCAAATAGTGATGAATAATTTAAGTACTCAATTAAAAATTAATTATTTTTAACATGAAATAAATTCTTGTACTTAGCAAAATAAAATTACCAATCAAACTAGAATGCAAAGAATTAGATTATTATAATAGCAAGGAACTAGACTAAAAATACAAATGACTAATATGTACCATAAAATTTCAGAAACTTTATATAAAAATATACATATATATAGGTGTAATAATAAATTTATATAGCTACTTTTATAGTCGGTCTGGTTCGATTTATTTTGGTTATTTTTTTTATTAAAACCAAAACCAAACCAAATTTAATCGATTTTTAAAATTTAAAACCAAAACCAAACCAAACCTAAAAAGTATCGATTTTTTTAGTCGGTTTGGTTCGGTTTTCGGTTTGGTTCGATTTTTCGGGTTTTTAGGAACACCCCTAATAGTATGATATACTCCCTCTGTTTCAATTTATGTGAACCCATTTGAGTGAGCACGGAGTTTAAAAAAAGATAGAAGACTTTTGAACTTGTGGTGTAAAATGAGGCACATATATTTTGTGTGGCTATAAATCATTGCATAAAGGTAAATTGTTTCCAAATAAGAAAAGTGGTCATTCTTTTTGGCACGAACTAAAAAGAAAATAGGTTAACATAAATTGAAACGGAGGGAGCAGTAAACAACAAATAAATCAGTTTAGCTGGGGAACATTCTACTCTATATATGTAAAAGCTTTTTTAATAATCATCTCCTTTTTCTTTTTCCCTTTTCCTATATACTATTTTAGTAAGACAAAAATTGGATTCATTATTCTTAACTTTTTAAGTTGTTATTTAAAGCATTCTTTTCGTGTCTTAAATAGTAGAGTATTATAGTACTATGAAGGATTCACTTCAATTAGACGAAGGGCGAGGTATTTTATCTGAAGTTAGATCTTTCGTTTTTAAGTGAGTAAAGATTAAAATTTAACTTTTAATTGTGTAAAAGATGTTTCACTGTTAATGTAATTTTACCAATTCTCATGTCATTATCCATTTTAATAGTTTATAGTAAAATCGTGAAAGAAATTTTTTATTAGTAAAGATTGATTTTCTGTTATATGCCATTACTGATTTAGATATATTTTAGCTTTTTATGATCGTGCGTAGCGCGAGTAAATTAACTAGTTCAAACTAATAAGTAGTATCACATATGGCAACTAGTTAGAACTATGCATATAAAATTAGGTCTACTTTGACGAGACGTATGGGAGTATCAACTATTTCTCGAGGACATAGCAAAATCCAATATAGGATACCAGAAAATACAAGACATTTACACAGTGCTTAAACTCCTAATTAATTCATATATAATATATGATATTCCTCCATCTGGATAGGGATCATAAAAAGTTGTGGGCGGAACTGAGATATCGGATAGAATAAAGTATAGATGGGAACAGAATTAGAGGAGACACGTCCAACATAGAATTTTTGACAGACATAAAATGCAATGATTATTCTTGCAACAAGTAAGGCAATTTGAGCAAAATAGAAATATCGAACCTCTAAGAAAAGCAATTTGAAATCTCATTATGTTTGAAGCATTTCTGACTCAAGTTTCAACCACTTAATATAATCTTATTTGAGTACTTGGTTCATAGTTTTAATATTTTCAACAATTTCAGTGGATTTTAGACAAATAAATTATCTAGGTCTAAAAGTTGTCACAATTACAATACTAGATCTGCCCCTAGTTTGAAGTTCTTTAACATATCATCAGCTTCTTTCGAAAAAATATATATATGTGTTAGTGTATATTTTCTGATTAATCTTCACATCTAATTAAACTAATTCTATAAGCTTAATTTGTTTGGAGAAAAGTCCAATTTCCATCCAATTGACATAGAAATTAAGCCAAAGGCATATTTACACAGTACAAGACCTTTGCTAGCTATCACAACCTGAGTGGATTTTCCTCTGTTTTTTATTCCATTCTTATACAGATCGATCGAATCTTTCCCATGTTTTCGCCATTGTGTCCGTCAAATCCTTAAGGAATTCCATTCTCTTTCATTTCAACCGTAAAAATCTTCCATATTACACCATCTCCTTAACTTTACATCCCTCTCAAACAAATTCCATTTCTTGAAACTTCTAAATCTCTTCCCCTATATATATTCTCCCATTCATAATACTTCCAGCAAGAAACAGTAGAAAAAACAAAATGTCGCACATGCCTGCATTTGGTCGAAGAAACCATGAACACCAAGTGTTCGATCCTTATTCTCACCACGCACACTACCAAGTACACGACCCTTTTGCTCATCATAATGAAGTCTGGGATCCTTTCCATGAATTTTATTTGGAAACCCCTCGATCTCTCATAGCACCAGCACCATCTTTCCACCATGCACCTGCAACGATGGCTCAAATTGAGTATAAAGAAACACCTGAGGCTCATATCTTTAGAGCTAACTTGCACGGCTACAAGAAAGAAGAAGTGAAAATACAGGTATCCTTCTTACCACTAAATATATTATGCTTTTGAAATTATGGGTCCAAATTTTAGTGATTTCTTATATATACTCTCTCCCTCCCATTTCAAGTGTTATTTAGCCCGAAACTGTGCCGCTTTAAAAACCCAAGACGATTATTTTTTCAAATTTTATCTTTGCTATTAAGGAGGTCAAAAATGATTAAGGGTGACTTGCACAAATAGGATACATTCGGTGCGACTATTGATTTTTGACCAATCTTGCCTTATGGGCAAAAAGTTTAACAACTGTTGCCATATACTTGTCCCCGTTGAGAATGTGTGAAGTGTGAACAAAGTTCCACCGGAAAAGTAGGAAAAAAAAAACTACTTATAAGGAGTTGAATACTTTTAATGGTGTGAGGCCTTGTGGGGAAAACCGTGCAGGTTTGGTTCAAAGCGGACAATATCACACCATGTTAAGAGTATCTTTGGGCAGTTTTAGCCCAACAACTAGTATCAGAGCCAATGGTTTGGCGACATGAGTATGGAGATGGCAAAGTGATGGTGTAGGTCCCGGTTTAGTGCCTTTGCCCGTCTATGGGCCGGTTCACTTCCTTTACCTATAGCTTCAAAGACGCATATATAGTCTGATTTCTCTTTGGGCTTCGGTGACCGTAAATACTCAGATTATGTGGGTGACACACAGTTAATCTCCAAATTAGCCCATAAACTGTGATGGGTCATGTAAAACTTAATTCAAAGGGGAGATTGTTGGGAGTGTGTGAACAAAGTCCCACATAGAAATAGAAAGTAGAATAGAAAAATAAGCTACTTATAACAAGTTGAATACTCTTAATGGTGTGAGGCCTTTAGGAAAAAATCGTGCGAGCTTGGATCAAAGCGGAAAATATCACACCATGTTAAGAGTATCTTTGGGCCGTTTTAGCCCAACTGCCCCATGGGCAACACTTTTAATTTTTGACCTTAAAAGCTTTGCCCATAGGACAAGCGGGAGTCAAAAAATCAAGACCATCCATTTTCAAGGTCTTTGGGTGTAATTATACTAGTAATTGATTACTCCCTTCGTCCTAATTTATATATGTGGCAGCATTCAGTTTTGGAACTTCAAACACGTTTTTACCGCATTTTTCATGTCTTTTAAATATTTGAATTATTAATTGTTGTGACTTATAGAACTTTTTATGTTATTTTTGAACATTTATATTTTATTTCAAAAAACTTAAAGGCTACATGATTGCACACTATCAAAATTTAAAAGGTTTGATTCCCGATCTCCAAACAGTTTTACATAAATTGGGACGGAGGTAGTATACACTTTCCAATAGGAATATTTAATAGTCAAATGTTATCATTTATGGATAATTTAACAAATTATACTTTATACTTGGTATTTTTTTAATGGACTTGCAAAAACGTTAAATGACACTTAAAACAGGAGAGAGAGAGACTATCTATGGTTCGTGCGGTTAAACCCATTGTGATTATGTGTTACGTGTGCTTGTGCAGGTGGAGGATGACATAGTGCTGAAGATTACTGGGGAAAAGAGAATGAGGAAAGAAGATAATTACGATAATTGGCACCATTATGAACGCAGCAGTGGAAAATTCTTCACTTCCTTTTCACTGCCTATCAATTCTAGGGCTGATTATGTGAAGTCATCCATGGAGAATGGAATGCTCACTATCACTGTTCCTAAGAAGGAAATCACCAGGAATCACCACCACCTCAGAGATGTTGAAATACATTAACTAAAAGGTTGAATTTGATGCATATAGTATGTCTTCTTTGGTACTCCACATATAATTGTGGAATGAGAGAAGTAAAATAAAGAGAAAGCAAAAGGTTGCACTGGATAATATGGAGAGAAAAGAAAAGTGAGTTTGGTATATGCTTGTGTAATATTAGTAGTAACTACATAAATAAATCGTGCTTCTATTTCTTTCATTGTTCTTCTTAAACTATTGTTTCGGTCGTCATTAGTATTAAAGACGTAATAAAGTAATTAGAATTAGTCACGTCTACTTCTAATACATGACTCAACATTTCTTTAATTTTCTGTGATGTGAATGGGCATTTTGATAGGAAGAAACAGAGAAAAAAAGAAGACAACAGTATTAAGCAAAAACAGAGAATAAAGAGTCAACAAGTTGAGATAAAAGAAATTATTTTCTGCACTATTTAGTTCTCAGAAGATGCAACAAACTTAAGAAAGAAATTTGGAGCTACTCACCTCCACTTACTCCTAAGTACTAGTTAATAAACCCATGATAAAATACTATTCGAAAGATTAGGACAAAGCTAAATAATAATTATTTATTTGCTAATACCCTCCCTTAAACTGAAAGCTCTCAAGCTTCAGTTTCACTTTAGCTTCTAAAACTCTTCCATAGTGCCAATGCCCGTCAACTTCCTCAGATTTTGCAAAGGGGGAAATCTGAGAGGTTTGGTGAAAATATCCGCCAATTGGTCTTCACTTCGATAATATTGCAGCTCTATTGTTCCTTCGTTGTTGAGGTCTCGCAGGAAATACTACTTCACATCAATGTGCTTGCTTCTTCCATGTAGCACTGAATTCTTTGACAACTTGATGGCATAGTTGTTGTCCCAAAAATTGTAGTTGCTCTTTCTTGTTTGAATTTCAGTTCTTCAAGAATTCTCCTTAACCAAAGCTTCACAAGCACAAGTTCTAGAAGCAACAAATTCAGCTTCGGTGCTTGACAAAGTGACAATTGATTGCTTCTTAGAGGACCACGAAATAGCCTATGTGCCTAGCATATAAACATAACATGGAGTGCTCCTTCTGTCCCCTTGATCTCCTAGATAATCACTGTCAGTAAAACCAATCAAACCAGATTTTTTACCCTTCTTGTAGAACTAAACAAAATCCTTACTTCCTTATAAGTAACAGAGGATTCTCTTGGCAGCTACTAGGTGAATTTCAGTTGGGCTCTCCACGTATCTTATGAGTCTTACAACATATATGATGTCAGGCCTTGTAGCAGTAAGATACATCAAACTACCTACAATTTGCTTGTAGAGTATGCTATCCACCTTCTTGCGCTTCCAGCTTTACTTAATTTCAAGCCAAACTCAACTGGAGTATTTGCGGGATTGCAATTCTGTATCTTGAACCTGTCTAAAATTTCTTGCACATACTTCTTTTGGGTAACAAATATACCATCATTAGATTGCACTACTTCTAAACCAAGAAAGTAATGCATTTTACCAAGATCAGGCATCTCGAACTCATGCATTATAGACATTTTGAAATCAACAAACATGGTAATATCATTCCCAATAAATATAAGTTCATTAACATATATACAGACAATGAGCATTTCCCAGGTTCTCTATTTTTAACAAAAAGAGGGTCACGACCCCAATTTCCCTTTGTAGGATGTCGTGATTGCATCTCTTCTTTAAGACTAAGTAAGCCTAACAAATATGCGGAATATAACTGAAATAGAAAATAAACTTTCAAATACTCAACATCTACATAGAATAAACTTCGATGCTCAACATTTACAGTTTCCCCAAAACCTTGTGATATTGAGTCACAAGCTCTACAACGGTATCATAGTCATCCCTATACAACTGTAACTAGTAGAAGAAGAAAAATATAAAGTAGATAAAGGGTGACTCCGAGGCTTGCGGACGCTGACAGATGTACCTTGAAGTCTCCACGTACGAACTCAACTCACTGATGCTTGGACTGGTAGGAGGTACCTGGATCTGCACAAAAAGATGTGCAGAAGCGTAGCATGAGTACATCACAACGGTACCCAGTAAGTGACAAGCCTAACCTCGGTAGAGTGGTGACGAGGTCAGGTCAAGGCCCTACTGAAATAAATAAAAAATATTGTACAAGTGTAAGGCAGTGTAGTAATGAAAGTAATGAAATTGAAACAACAAATAACATATTAAGGTTAGCTACACAGAACTAAGCAAATGATGCAATACGGATAGAACAAGGAATGATATGCTAAGGAAACAAAATAACCAAAGACAGGTGCATCAATAGAGAAATATCAACCAGAATCACTGCCGAGGTACCGCTTCATAGTCTCAAATCACAAGAATAAATCACAATCTTCCCTTATATCACAGCGGGAGCCTTGCATTTAGTTTTAAAAATCATTTTTCCCAAAATAGCATCCCGTGTTTTAGCCCACCTTATCACACTGCATGACTTCTAGTAGTTCCCCTACTAGCCACGCATATCAAGCCCGCTTTATCTCACCACATGTGTTTAAGTCCCAAAACCATATACCATCGCATGCGTATCAATATCACAACGTATCACAAGTCGCACCTCAAGTGCCCAACATCACAACTTGCGAAAGAAACCAACATTAACAGTGTTTTCACAGTAAAGAGCCCATGGCTCAACCATAACGTACACAAGAGTCTCGACAATAACAACCGGAAATGAATAACTCAAATAAATGATATTTCACAACTTAACACTTTGCCTAAATGTGAATCACGACCTTTATAACTCAATACCAATTTCAACAACAATATATTCCTAGGACAACAACTTCGAGTAAGAATTCAACGGTTAAATAATGGAATAAAGGAAACAAGAACTTCAACTAAACATGTAGTGCAATTAACAAATAAGAGCTAAGACAAATAGATCATGTAAAATAGACTAATCAATGAAGATAACATGTTAAGATAGCTCCATTAAGGAATTAAAGGAATCTACATAGCTAAAACCGGTAATATTCATATTTAGCCCATGCACACACTTGTCACCTTGCGTATACGGCTTTCGCATATCATAATTATCATAAACAACACCAAATCCCAAAAGAAATTTCCCCTCACAAAGTTAGGCAAGATATTTACCTCAAAACACGCTAATCAATCCACCAGTAGGCCTTTTCCTCGATTATCCAACTCTGAACGACTTGAATCTTGCCAAAATAACTTCATACCATAAATATAAACTATAGGAAACTAATTCGAACAATAAAGTTACGATCTTTGCAAAGAAATAAAAAGTCAACTCAAAAAATCAACCTGAGCCCGCGTCTCGAAACCCGACCAAAATTATAAAATCCGAACACCCATTTGATAAGGAGTCCAACCAAACAAGAATTACTCAAATTCGATCTCAAATTGCCTTTTAAAACTCAAAAATTTAGTCTAGGAAGTTTTCTCAAATTTTCACCAAATTTCCAACTGAAATCCCTAATTAGATGATGAAAATAGAAATAGATTCATGAAATATAGTCCAATCCGGGTTAGAATCACTTACTCCAACAATCTCCATGAAGAACCCTCAAAATATTGCCTCACACCGAGCTCTCTAGGTCCAAAATATAAAAAGTGAGATGGACCCTCGTTTTTTAAATTATATTATGCTGCCCAATGATTCCTTCTTCACAAATGCGGAAGGTGCGTCGCGTTCGCAAAGCACAAAGATGTTGCTGCCCAAATTCCTCTTAAGCGGATGCTAGAACCCACTCGCGAACGCGATGACCAAACGATCCCAAGCTTCGCGAACGTGAAGTCTCACTCGCGAATGCGTAGGCCAAACGTGTGAGCCCTCCCCCCCCCCCCCCCAGCCCTCCTCTTCTTCGCGAACGCGAAGAAAAAACTTCACCTGCCTCCTAGGTACCCTTCGCGAATGCGAGACCTCTCTCGCGAGCGCGTATAAGGACACCGGACACAAGAAAATCTGCAGCTCAACAAGTTCCGAAATGCGTCGAACATTGTCTGAATCACACCCGAGGCCCCCAGGACCTCAACCAAATATACCAACAAGTTCTAAAACATCATACGAACACGTTCGAAGTGTCAAATCATATCAAACAATACTAGAACCATGAATTACACATTGTTTCAAGCCTAATGAACTTATGAATTTTTGAATTTTAAAACTAATGCTGATTCATACCAAAACAACTCCGATTGACTTCAAACTTTGCACACAAGTCATAAATGACATGATGGACCTATTCTAACTTCCGAAATCGGGATCAGACCCCGATATCAATAAAGTCAACTCCCGGTCAAACTTTCCAACCTTCCGAACCTTAAACTTTCTAACTTTCGCTAATTCATGCCGAAACGACCTACGGACCTCTAAATCAACACCTGAGAATGCTTCAAAGTCTAAAATCACCATACAGAACTATTGAAACCATCAAAACTCTATTCCGGAGTTATCTACACAAAAATTAAACTACGGTTAATTCTTACAACTTAAACCTCCAAATTTAGGCACTATATGTCCTATTTCACTCCGAAACTCACTCGAAACCAAAATCAAGCACCCCGGCAAGTCACATAATCACAATATAACATGGAAAAGACAATAAATAGGGGATCGAGGCTAAAATACTTAAAACGACCGACCGTGTCGTTACATCCTCCCCCTCTTAAAACAAACGTTCGTCCTCAAACGAGTATAGAGACATACATGAAGTGGTGAAAAGATGAGGATAGCGGCTATGCATATCATGGTCGGTCTCCCAAGTAGCCTCCTCGACTGATTGACCCATCCGTTGGACCTTCACTGAAGCAATGTTCTTCGACCTCAACTTTCGGACCTGCCTGTCCAAAATTGCCACCGGCTCCTCAACATAAGACAAATCCTTGTCCAACTGGACTAAGCTGAAATCTAACACATGAGACGGATCACCATGATACTTCTGGAGTACAGAAACATGGAATACTATATGAACTGCAGCTAGACTAGGTGGTAGTGCAAGCTTGTAGGCCACCTCTTAAATCCTCTCAAGAATCTCAAAAGGTACGATATACCTAGGGCTCAACTTTTCCTTCTTACCAAACCTCATAACACCCTTCATGGACGAAACCCGGAGCAAGACCCACTCCCTAACCATGAATGCAATGTCGCGAACCTTCCGATCCGCATAATTCTTCTGTCTAGATTGGGTTGTATGAAATCGATCTTGAATCAATTTAACTTTTTCCAAAGCATTCTGAATCAAGTCTGTACCCAATAGCCTAGCCTCACCCGGCTCGAACCAACCCACCGGAGTCCGGCATCGCCTCCCATACAAGGCCTCATACAGAGCCATCTTAATGCTTGACTGGTAGTTATTGTTGTAGGAAAACTCTGCAAGCAGTAGGAACTGATCCTAAGAACCCCCAAACTCCATCACACATACACAAAGCATATCCTCCAGTATCTGAATAATGTACTCGGACTATTCGTCCATCTGAGGGTGAAATGATGTACTCAACTCAACCCGCGTTCCTAACTCACACTGTACCGCCCTACAGAATAACGATGTAAAATGCATACCCCGCTCAGAGATGATGGATACGGGCATACCATGAAGTTTGATAATCTCGCGAATATAGACTGAGCCAGCTGCTCTGAAGAATAAGTAGTCACCACTGGAATGAAATGAGTCGACTTGGTCAACCCATCCACAATTACCCATACTGCATCCATGGGAGCCCAACAAAAAAATCCATAGTAATCCGCTCCCATTTCCACTCTGGAATCTTTAGCCTCTAAAGCAATTCACCTCGCCGCTGGTGCGCATACTTCACTTGCTGACAATATAGGCACCGAGCTACATACTCCACTATATCTTTCTTCATTCTCCTCCACCAATAGTGCTGCCTCAAGTCCTAATACATCTTAGCGGCACCCATATTATTGGAGTACTGCGAACTGTGAGCCTCCTGAAGAATCAACTTACACAAACCATATACATTGGGCACACACAGCCTGCCCTGCATACATAACATATTGTCATCCCTAATAGTGAATTCCTTGGCATCGCCGTGCTGAAATGTGTCCTTGAGTACAAGAAAATGGGGATCGTCATACTGACGATCTCTGATACGATCATAAAGAGAAGAACGAGAAATCACACAAGCCAAAACTCGACTCGGCTCCGAAACATCCAATCTAACAAACTGGTTGGCCAAGGCCGGAACATCCAATGTTAATGGCCTCTCCGCTGCCGGTAGATATGCTAAACTGCCCAAGCTCTCCGCCTTACGACTCAAGGCATCGACCACCACATTGGCCTTCCGAGATGATATAGAATGGTGATATCATAGTACTTAATCAACTCTAACCATATCTATTGCCGCAAGTTTAGATCCTTCTGTTTGAACAGATGTTGTAGACTCCGGTGGTCGGTATAGACATCACAAGGGATACCGTACAAATAGTGTCGCCAAATCTTCAAGGCATAAACAATAGCTGCTAACTCAAGGTTGTGGACAAGATAGTTCTTCTCATGCACCTTCAGCTGCATAGACACATAGGAAATCACCCTACCATCCTACATCAACATCGCACCGAGGCCAACACGCAACGCATCACAGTACACAATATAAGACCCTGAACCCGTAGGCAACACCAAAACTGGGGATGTAGTCAAAGATGTCTTAAGCTTTTGAAAGCTCTCCTCACACTCCTTGGTCGAGTTGAACGGATCACCCTTCTGAGTCAATCTAGTCATAGGTGCAGCAATAGATGAGAAACCCTCTACGAATCGACGGCAATACCCTGCCAAACCAAGAAAACTTCGGATCTCAGTAGCTGAAGACGGTCTGGGCCAACTCTGCATTGCTTCAATCTTCTTTGGATCTACCTTAATCCCCTCAATCGACACGATATTACCCAAAAATGCCACCGAATCAAGCCAGAATTCACACTTTGAAATTTTTTCATACAACTTCTTTTCTCTCAAGGTCTGAAGCACGGTCCTTAAATGTTGTTCATGATTCTCCCGTCTCCGGGAGTACACCAAGATGTCGTCAATAAACACAATGATGAATGAGTCAAGATAGGGCTGAAATATACTGTTCATCAAGTGCATGAATGCTGCTAAGGCGTTGGTTAGCCCAAATGACATAAAAAAGAACTCATAATGACCATACCGAGTCCTGAAGGCAGTCTTCGGAATATCCGTCTCTCGAATCTTCAACTGATGATAGACTGAATGCAAGTCAATCTTTGAGAACACTCTTGCACCTTGTAGATGATCAAATAGGTCATCAATGCGTGGCAACGGATACCTGTTTTTCACTGTCACCTTGTTCAACTGTCGATAATCAAAACACATGCGCATCGAACCATCCTTCTTCTTTACAAATAAGATTGGAGCACCCCCAAGGTGATACACTAGGCCAAATGAAACCCTTATCAAGCAACTCTTGCAACCACTCCTTTAACTCTATTGGGGCCATACGATATGGTGGAATAGAAATACGTTGAGTGTCCGGCAACAGATCAATACCAAAATCGATATTCCTATTAGGCGGCATGCCCGAAAGATTTGCTAGAAATACATCTGGATAGTCCCTCACTACCGAAACTGACTCAACAGTAGGAGTATCAATACTCACATATCTCACAAAGGCTAGATATGCCTCACACTCTTTCCCAACCATCCACTGTGCCTTAAGGAAAGACACCACTGTGGCAAACCTGGCATAGCCAATGTCACTGTCTTGGCATGACAATCAAGAATAGCATGATAGGGCGACAACCAATCTATACTCAAGATAACATAAAAATCTACTGAGTAATAATCGGTTGACTTTGTCTCAAACCCACCAAGAACAATTAAACACGACCGATACACATGGCCAACAACAATGGAATCTCCCACAGGCGTGGACACATAGACAGGAGAACTCAAAGAATCATGAGATATACCCAAATATGGAGCAAAGTAAGATGATACATAGGAATATATGGAGCCTAGATCAAATAAGACTGATTCATCTCTATGACAAACTAGAAAAATACTTGTGATAACTGAGTCGGATGCAACTACCTCCATACTAGTAGGAAGAGCATAACATCTATCCTGGCCTAGCCTCCCTCCCTCTAGGGTGACCTCTACCTTCCCTACCTCCATCCCTGGCCGGTTGTGAAGGTGGAGTGGCAACTGGTGCGGTAACGACGACCTGAGAAGCCCGAGGGCCCTATGGAATACGTGGGGCCTGAGTAAGTTACCTATGAAAGAACCAGCAAAGTTAAAGAAACCCGGATAAATTTATTTGTTCAAGACTATGAACTCTTCTAGATTAAAGAAGGAGAATCCATTGAGGAGATGTTTGCACGATTCAGTAAAATTATTGGCGATCTGAAAGCCTTTGGTAAACCCTACTCAAGCGGTGATCAAGTTCGAAGAATCCTTAGAAGTCTGCCTACTACCTAACAGACAAAGGTAGTTGTACTTGAATCTCAAGATCTAGACAAACTTTCATACGATAAACTACGAGGAGATCTTATAGCATTTGAGAAAACTCATCTCAAGAAAACTCGTCAGGAAGAAAAGAAGAAAACAATTGCTTTCTAAACTACAACTAAAGGACCTGAAAATGAGGTTGATGATGATCCAAAAGCTCTTGAAGAAGAAACCGACATGGTGTCAAGAAACATGAATGGATTGATGAGAAGATATAGAAACACAAAGAAAGGAAGGATGTCATCCAAACGAACCAGGCAATACAATAAACAAGACAAAAATAACAGAAAATGCTTTGAATGTGGAAGATATGGCCATGTTCAAGCTGAATGCCCAGAACTTAAGAGGAAAATCTCTAGAGGATTCAATTAAAATAAATCCTTTGGAAGATGGAGTGATGAAGATAGTTTAGAACACAAAGAAATAGCAAATATGTGCTTCATGACCATCTTGGAAAATGACATGAACAAATACTCTGGTTGCTGGATTGATGAAGATGCATCAGACGATGAATGCAAAGAAGATACTGAAAATTGTTTCATGGCACGAGGTGAAACAAGCGAGGTAAGATCCTATGACTGTGATAAATGTAATGAATTACATGATATTCTTGACCTTACCCTGATGGAGTCTCAAAAAATGTTGAATGAATTAAGGAGACTCAATAGGGAAAAGAAGGACTGGAAACTTAAGTTTGAAGTCTGTGAAATCGAAAGAGATGTACTTCAAGATGAAGTTCAGGAATTGAAAATGCAACTTAATGATTGCGCAAGTCCACCAGTCACAGTTCTGTCAAGTCTAACCAGGTGACTTACAAGTCAATTGGAAAATGGCTGGCTAAAACTGAGTCCACAAGTACTAACACAAGTGGGAGATCGAAAACTGGATCAACCCCTGTGTATCATTACTGTAACAAGGTTGGACATAAATACTCTTTTTATAGATTTCATAAATCTAATATTTTAGGATGGATTTGGAAACCCAAAAATAACCCTGATTCCAGTAGAACTAACCAACAAGGACCCAAGTAAGCTTGGGTACCTAAAAGAAGGTGATAACTCTATTTTGCAGGAACACCACAGAAAGAGTCGCAAAGGAAAGTGGTATTTAGACAGTGCGTGTTCCAGTCACATGAAGGGTGACAAAATTCTGTTCAAAGAAATCACAAAAATAAATGGAGGAAATGTCAAATTTGGAGATGATTCAAGAGGAAAGATAGTTGGTACCGGCATAACTCCATTCCGCAATAATTGCAATATTACAGAGGTATATCTTGTATATGGACTCAACTACAATCTCTTGAGCATAAGTCAACTGTGTGATTCAGCGTACGAAGTTAAATTTAAGAAAACAGGATATGCTATTGAAGATGAGGCAGGTAAAATCATTCTTTCTAGTAAAAGGTTTGTAAACATCTACATTCTTGATGGCATTGAAAATCTAGATTGTCATATTTGTTTAGCATCCACATCTGATGATCCATGGCTCTGGCATAAAAAACTTGGCCATGCAAGCATGAATCTAATTGAAAAACTCTCAAAGCATGATTTAGTTATTGGTCTTCCTAAGCTCATTTTTTCTAGAAATCATATATGTAATGCATTTCAAATTGGTAAACAAGCTAGAAACTCTTTCAAAACCAAGGACGTTGTATCTACTACCAAGCCTTTAAACTTGCTTCGCATGGACTTGTTTGGACCCACTAGAACTACCAGCATTGGAGGTAAACGATATGCTTTTGTTATTGTTGATGACTACTCAAGTTTTACATGGGTGATCTTCTTATATCATAAAGATGAAGCATTGAAAAACCTTGAGATTTTATATAAAAGAATTGAACGAGAAAAGGGGCATCTTATCACAACCATTCAAAGTGATCATGGAGGAGAATTTGAAAGCAGAGCTTTTGAATAATTCTGCAACGATCAGGGATACACTCATAATTTCTCAGCACCAAGGTCACAACAGCAAAATAGAGTGGTAGAAAGTAAAAACAGAACTCTGCAGGATATGTCAATAACCATGATACTAGAACATTCCCTTCCGAATCACTTTTGGGCATAAGTAGTTAGCACAGCTTGTCACATTCTCAACAGGTGCTTAATTCGACCTATTTTGAAGAAGACTCCATATGAACTATGGAAAGGTAAGAAGCGCAACATTGGATACTTTCACCCCCTTTGGAAGCAAATGTTTTGTCCACAACAATGGCAAGGATAATCTTGGTAGTTTGACCTAAGAAGTGATGACGGTAAATTTCTCGGCTACTCGAATAATAATAGATCTTTTAGAATCTATAATAAGCGTACCTTATGCATAGAAGAATCAGCCCATGTTATTGTTGATGATAATAACTCTATGGCCAATAAAGAAAATTTTCCAGGTGATGAAGAGATCAGTCAAAATCTACCAAAGATCAGTGAACAAAAGGCTTCAAAAGAAACTGTTGATAGTATGACTGAAATCCCATATTCGACTAATGAAGACATCAGTGAGCATCATCAACCTCAGAATTAGTCGACTAATCGACGTACTGAAGTAGTACCAAACGAAAGGAAAATCGAACCAGAATATCCTTAGAAGTTTATCATTGGAAATCTAACTAATGGAATGAAAACACAATGAGCATTAAAGAAAAAGGCTAGCATCAATTCGTATTTTATTAGCATATGTCTCTTTTAAAGGTTTTAAACTATTTCAAATGGATGTTAAAAGTGCGTTTTTAAAGGGCTTCATTGATAGGATGTTTATGTTAAACAACCTACCGTTTTGAAAACTCGCAGTTTCTTTATCGTGTGTTTAAGTTTACTAAGGCTCTCTATGAGCTAAAACAAGCACTTAAAGCTTGGTATGAAAGACTAAGCTCATTTTTGGTTAGTCATGAATTTTCAAGAGGTAAGATTGATACTACCCTCTTCATCAAAAGATCGTCTTCAAGAAATCTCATTATTCAAATCTATGTTGATGCTATTATATTTGGAGGTGATAACCCTGTTTTATGCAAGGAATTCTCACATCTCATACAAAGTGAGTTTGAAATGAGCATGATGGGAGAATTGAATTTCTTCCTTGGACTTCAAATTCATCAATCAGATGAAGGAATCTTTATATGTCAGACAAAGTACACAAAGGAGCTAATACAAAAATTCTGAATGAGCAATACCAAGGCAATTGGGACTCCCATGAGTCCAGATACATCTCTTGACAAAGATGAAGAAGGAAAACCAGTAGATGAATCAAAATATCGTGGAATTATTGGATCTCTACTTTATTCAATTGCTAGTCGTCCTGACATAATGTTTAGTGTATGCAGATTTGTCAGGTTCCAAGCAGCTCCCAAGAAGTCACATTTAATAGTTATGAAGCGAATTATTAGATATCTTATTGGAACTATATCACATGGATTATGGTATCCACGCCTTAATAATTTTAAGCTTGAAGGTTTTTCAAGCGCAGATCTTGCTGGTGATAAAGATGACAGGAAAAGCACAAGTGGAACTAGTCAATTACTTGGTAAATTACTTATTTCCTGGAATAGTAAGAAACAGGGATCAATTGCACTATCTACAACTGAAACTGAATACATTGACATTGGACAATGTTGTGCTCAACTACTTTGGGTGACTCATCAACTAAGTGATTATGATCTTTCGTTTAAGCCTGTTAAAATTTTCTGTGATAATTCTAGTGTTATCTGTCTTTCAAAATATCTTGTGCATCATTCTAGAGCAAAGCATATAGATATCAAGCATCACTTCATTAGAGACCATGTTCTTAAGGGTGACATTGAATTATCGTTTGTTAACACAAAAAATCAATTAGCTGGTATTTTTACTAAGCCTCTTCTAGAGGACAGGTTTCAAACCCTTAGGGATTTACTTGGCATTATTACCTTAAAATAAGGAATTAATTTTTTTACTTCACAAAGATTGCGTGTCAAAATAATTTTGGTAAAAAATCTTTTGTATTGTGTTACTTCATTATTACTGCATGCAATATTTATTATGCGCCTCCATTTTTAGCACTTCTTTTCGCCTTTTTGGTTTACCGATATGGAAACTGAATCAATCAGTCATTTCTCTTCCCCGTCAGTCATGTCGATTCAGTCGTGTCGCTTCACTCCTCCCTCCATCTCTATAAGTTTGTCTCTCCCTTGAAGCCATTTGTATACATCCTTCACTCATCCTCTCTAATGGCTAAAGATTCAAAAATTCCCTCTGTTTCCACTCTCAAAAGCACTCAGTCAGAAGCGAAACCCCCTTCTCAGCCATTAAAACCAGTCATTATTGGCTCTGACCACTCTGAGGGTTTCTCGTCTTCTCAAGAAAACCTTTCCGACGATGCATGAACAGAAAAGGCACTAGGAAAGTGAGGCATGGAAGAAGGAGCAGAAGCGTTCACTTTAAAGAAGGTGAATATAGACCTGGAGTCCGTACTGAACTATTGGGATTCTCCCAACGGAGATAAGTTTGTCTCCTTCAGAGGTAAATTAATTACTCATGGAAGAATCATCAATTTGGAAGAGATGGAAGTCCTAAATTGCAAGATAAAAGATTTCTTCACTTTTCAAGGTTGGGAAAACTTCTTTGCCCTAACCCCTCCAAAGGTCTATGAAGATTTGGTTTGCATGTTCTATGAAAATCTTCGTTCCCAAAAATCTGATAAAATTGGGTCACTCGTGCTAGGTCAGCGTATTATTCTAGACTATTCTACTTTTGATTCCCTGTTTAGGTGTAAAAATTTGGGTTGTTCTGCCCTTGTTTAAAAACTGATGGCTTGATGATTTTGAAGTGTCGTTTGAACAAGCCAAACAATATCTTGTTGATCCCCTGTCTGATCCTCTACCGAACCAATTAGGACCCAGTGACATCAATTTTGAAACTCGTATTCTTTCCCAAATTGTTGACACCACCATTCTTCCCAGAACTTGTTCTTACACCACTCTATCTCAAATGGACACCTTTTTGGTCTACTGTTTTCTCATCAAGCACAAGGTGAAACTGTCATCCTGAGTAATAAATTTCATGATTGAATGTGCTGAAGATCCCTCAAGCCTACCCTACGGGATGATCATTACTCACCTCCTCGAGGCCTTCAATATCCCTCTCTCTAATTATCCCTATGTATTTGTTTCCAAGTGCTATAACAAAAGGGCATTTGTCAGTATGGGATATGTTGTTATGGATGGTACTTGGATAAAGAAGCAGGAAGTTGAAGCAAAAGTGATCCCCTTTAGTTCCAAGGTAAAGGTTGATACCTCTCAGATTTCCATCAACAATCCAGAGTTGCTTGAAAAGATAGTTGCACTTGATGACAAGCTGACTGTCGTCAAAGAGCTACTACTGGCCACCCAGACCTCAGTTGGAGATATCTATGCAGTTGCAAAGGAAACAGGATCTGACGTGTCCTTACCTATTTCCTTGACAAAGGAAACCAATTGTTAAGAGTCATGGTGCTGAAAACCACAGAAAAGGCAGTGAAAGCATTCAAGGAAGTGCATGATCGTGTGGATGGAATCTCAGTCACAATGAATGCTAGTTTTGATCGCCTCAAAGAAGCTATCTGCGACACCCTTACCTATTTCCTTTGTCATTAATCTGTATTGCCTGTTTAGATAATTTCTTTTGGTCTCTCTGGATTATTTTCTTTTGCATGTTTTTTTTTGGATACTTTGTGGATGACTGTAATTAAACATACTATCGGCTAATCTCATCTGCTAGTAGTTAATCTTGCTTAGCCCTCTTTTTGATTGATGCAAAAGAGGGAGAAGTAGAATATACTAACTTTGCAGGATGCAGGATATAGTCGATTGATTGAACAAAATTCAAATAGAATATTAACTTGTAGGATGTGGCTCAGTCGAATGATTGAAGTCAACTATTGGGCATCTGAGTGAGGGGGAGCATCTGAATGAGGGGGAGTCGACTCCAAGTACTCGACGTACCTCACAATAAGTTGAGGGGGAGCCAACTAGAGCATGAGTCTATAAACAGGGAAGTAAAATAAATTAAGCTTTTTTGTCATCATCAAAAAGGAGGAGATTGTTAGATATATATTTGAATGATAGACAATAACTTGACTCTACTTGCAGGAAACCAATTCGAAAGAAGGATGTCACAAAAATTGGAAAGATTCTAGCAGAAGATCTGAAAGCAAGAATCAAAGAGTCAAACGTGCAAGTCAAGATCCAAAGGCAAGAATCAATAAGTAAATTTTGATGTGGCCGCATGTTTTATGGAAAACGAATACCCGATTCAACTATTTACGAAAAGGCATTAATCAGTCAGCATAGAAGATCAATCAATTAGTACAGAAGATCAATCAATCTACATAAAAGATCTACAGAGAATATTTATCTCAACGGATTGCAAGGAAAAGGAAATCAAATAAGCAACGAAAAGAAAGTCCATTCTATTCTTGGAAGAAATTCATCTTGATTGATTCTGAGAATCAACTCCCTTGGGTTGCCTTTCAATCATTACACTATCACGCCGTGAAGAAGGGAGACCAACTCGTTATATATTCTACAGAAGATGCCAAAGAAGGACATACTTTGATCGAACCTATTTAAATCTCTTTGTTCTACTTCAAACAAGCATTGTAGTCTGCTATAGATTTCTTGTGTAACTAGGAAGAGAAAAAAGAGAGAAAAGAATACTGGTGAGGCATTGTATCGAGCATAGAAAGAAGAACAAAGTGACAAAGTTATTGGTGTATAACAACATCAACGCATTTGTATTAAGCCACTTCATACTTAAAAGAAAATACTCTTGCAACCCAAGGGAACTGGGCATAGGATTCATTCTGAATCTGAACCAATATAAAAACATTCTGTGTCATGCAATTTATTTTGCCTATATTCAGTTTTCAAAAACGTAGTCGACTAGAACGCAAGTTAGTCGACTACCTCAAAAAGAAAAGAAAAATTACAATTCACCTCCCCTCTTGTACTTTCAAATGGCAGACAACTTGGTTCCGGGAGCAAGGCTTCCGAATGCAATAATTAGAATATTGATAGAAAAAAATAAAGTACTATTTTGCTTGGAATAATGTGCAGCATAAGTTTGTCAGAAATTTCGTGTCTTACAATGGCGGTTGAAGTCACTATTTATAGCTATACTTAGGGAACAAGGTCCTAGGATCAAGCCCCTCTTAAATGACAATAATGGGGTCCATTGTTGAATATATAACGGCAGGCTATGAATACCAAAATTCTCTGTAACAGATTGTGTATTTAATACTGAGGAATATTCTTCATTGAATGTCATTTGGTGGCAAATATTCATTTGCGCTCGTTAACAATATTCCCTTCGGGTCTGCTCGGTACCAACCAAAGTTGTTGTTCTCGGTCTTGGTTTTCACTCGCTTCGTCTTCCGTCTGTCTCTGGTTCCACGTATCATTCTATCATTCGATTATGTAATGTGAATCAATTTTATCCTATACAAGTAATTACTTGAACCATAATAAATATGTGGTCAAAATTGTAGATATACTCATTGTACATAGTACGTACAATTGTTGTCATTATGGGTGTGTTTGGTATGAAGGAAAATATTTTTCATGGAAGATGTTTTCCTAGAAAATATTTTCATGAAAAATGAGTAATTTTATTATTTATTTTCCCTTGTTTGGTGGGGTGTGAGGGTGGGTTGGTGGGGAAGGTTGAAAAAGAGTTTTGAAAAATGTTTTTCCTTCTCTCGAGCAAAATGAGTTCACGAAAAAAATATTTTCCAAAATATTTAAGCCAATCAAACATGGAAAAATTGAAAAATATTTTTCAAAAAATATTTTTTCAGATACCAAACACACATGTATGTGACTAGGCGATAAAATAGAGACAGAGTTATGCCCAGGAAAACAAAAATTCTTGAAATTAAATAAAAACGATATTAGAAGTCGGTTTTATATCGTCAATCAAATGAAAGTGCATCTCCATGTGCCAGTGGTGCTACAATGCTTTTACGGCGATAAGAAACAAAGAAATTAAATCATAAACGTTCTATGGTTACAACAGTTCCAATTTTTTCTAAGGTCATCTTTTCTCTTATTTTTTGATTCCCGTAAGTTTTCTGCATTATTTATGGCTTATCACACCCCAAAAAAAGAATTTAAGAAAAAGAAGAAAGTAAAAATATTGTTGGTCCTTTTATCCTTACTGCACAATACACTCTTAACTCTTTTGAACGATGGTGCGAACTTTTACACTATATATCAAGTCACTTAAGAAAATAGAGATGATTGATCATACTTAGTAAAACTATAAGATTTCAAAAACATGTAAAAAAAAATAACTTGTTGCAATAGCAACAGATTAAATTAAATTGGAAGTATAAAGAATTTTAGTACTCTTCTCATAGTCAATGTATAAACTAATAAAAGTTAAATGGAACCCCATATTCTTATTAGTTTGGCAATACCAACTGGAAGATAGCAAACTCTTCCAAAATTCTCCAACGTCAAACTATTACCGAAGTGTCTAATGGCTGTTGGCTAGTCTTCGGCAATTGGCCTCACGTCACTTCATTAGGACTATTTGATTTCGCGAGAAAAGGTTATTTACTTCAATTGGACACTGTTGTGTATCTGTAACTCATTCAAACGATGCAGATTCTTATCCAAAATTAACATTTCAACAACGAAAGCTAACGGACGCTGTTGTCTTTCTCTGCCATTTAGGCTGGCTCCAGCAAATAATATATTCTCCCTTGCCCATTTCAAATTAACAGACAACAAACTATAGTAAATTAGTCATTTTCATCCTTGTTTTCCCCAACTCTAACAATGATTCTCGCAAATAAATAAATTTAAATACTCACAACCCCTAAAATCAAACAATTCATCTTTGTGTGATTTCTCTTCCAAGTCCCAAGTAATTGTTCTATCTCAAAATGTCTCACACACACAACCATGAAAACATGGACATCCATAATATGCCTACGTCCCATGGCAATGATACTATGATGATGAACATGGGCAACATGGTCATGCAGATGAATTTCTACTGGGGCAAAAACGCGACGATTTTATTCAAAGGTTGGCCAGACAATAACCTAGGCATGTACATATTGTCTTTGTTCTTTGTTTTCTTTATGGCCTTTGCAGTCGAGATTATGTCGATGGGCCTGAAAATCAACAAGAGTATGAATCCCATTGTTGGTGGACTGATTCTGAATTCGATTTATTATACTGTTCGAATGGTTCTTGTTTATTTTGTTATGCTCGCTGTTATGTCCTTCAACGTTGGAATTTTCATTGTCGCAATCTTAGGCCATGGTTTGGGGTATTTGTTCGTTAAATTTCGTGAACTTGCGGCGGCTGATTCTCCAGCAGAGACCACGGGTTCAAATGCTACTCATCCTAAGGTTTAATTCTATGGTGGCAATTTTAATCTTAGCTTAATATAGACTTCTGTTTCTTTTTTTTCATGCGGATAATTAACGGTAAGGATTCATCACGATTTGTTTGGACTGAGACATAATTGTTGTTGTTGGATAATTTGGTTGGCTCATATAAAAAAATTTCGTCTTTACTTGGCTTTCGGTTTGGTGTGATCTTCATTTGTTGGTCCTGCATGCAATCTTTCCATTTTCCTGCATCAAAGATTAATGTCTCCGTGCAATAACATTCTAATATAATGGAAATGAAAGTCAATACATTTATGGGAAAGCTTATTAAAGTTAGTGCTTCTTTACGAGTTGATGCGTCGATCAGCATAGGTCATGTAATGATATGTTAGAAAGTACACTTGACAGCAGAGACGGAGTTAGAATTTAAAGTTCATGGGTTCGGGATTCTAATTTTTTTTTTAAGTTACTAGGTTCTAAATTAATAATTTGTACATATTCAATGAATTTCTTCAGACAAATATAAAATTTGGACCAGAGCTAGTGGGTTCGACCGAACCCGTAATCGAAGTGCTGCTCCGCCCTTCGATTGACAGGAGATAGACAGAGAATTATAGAGAGTGATATATGGCCCTCCTTATAGCTAATATAATACCAACATTTGGGCCTTTTAGGGAGGGTTGTGGTTTTCCAATTCATTACCTAAATCATTAGATCAGATTCCATGTTAGTCCCAAGACGTTGATGTAAACATGTGAATTTTGTAGGATTAAAGTCTATATCAAATTTGAATAAATTCCTAAATTCAAGAAATATTATTTAAGTTCAAAAGATTGATTTAAATTAAAGTTCAAATTCTTTGGGCTAGTCCATTGAGTTGCTCTCCAAAAAAATAAGCCCGCTCCGTTAGCTCAAGGTACATGCCATGTGTCAAATGACATGGCAGGCGCCAAGTCAAACCAGACCAATAAAATCATGCCACTTGCGTAAGTGATGTAGCATGCCAAGTCAAATACAAAGATTAATCAAAAGTCGTCAAGTGTTCAAAATAACATGGTTCACCAATTACTTACAAGCTCATCACATAACTTTTGTGATAAGCTTGATGACAAGTTGACCAATCAAATTGGAAGAAAAAGGTTTGTATTCATCTCAAACGCTCTTCCCCTACAATAAGGGAGTCATGTGGGTCGGGCCCGGTCCTAAGTGGGCTTCGTGGGTCCGGTCCTAAGTGGTCTCGGGCTTCTTATTGGAACCGGCCCGGGATCGGGTCCACGAACTAACGGTCCCGAGTTAAGTGGGCCGGTCCCAGGCCTAAGTGGGCCCAATGGATACTTTCTATTTTTTTAAAAAAATTTAAAGAAGTTAGAGGGAAAAAATGGTAATAACAATATCTAAGGCAATTCCTTGTAAACTATATTATAAAATTGTGACCTAAATTTTTTAATTCAAATTTAAAGATAAAAATATTTTAAAGAGATATTCAATCCAATGACTGGTACCAGTAATCACAGTCATTACCACTTTTACCAATATCAGTTGTAATAGCAACACGACAATTTATATGAGTAAATAAATAGCGCAAATATTGTTCATATTCATGTTTATATTTATAAATATCGCTCTTTACGGTTGTGCGAGGAAAACCTTTATAAGTAGGATTATAAACTTTTCTAATATAATGCACAAAGTGAGGGTAAGAAGGAAAACTATAGGGTAAGCACATAACAGTAACCATTTTTGCCAATTCTTCCCGATCTTTTTTGGATCATAATATAAAATACCACCGGTAACAGTGTTAATTTTCGGTTGAAATTGATTTGACCTGGTACTAAGGTCAGCCTGACTAGGTGCACTTATCCCCTCGGCCAAAGCTTTCATACGAAAATATCTAGCTTTATCTTGAGGGTGTAGCAATATGTGTCTAGTTAAACCCCCCCTTCCCCTCCTCCCCCCGACTTCCAACATATTTAAAAGCTAACTCTTTGCCACAAGTTTTACACTTAGCCCTTTTTTTTCTCTTAGTTGAGTAAAAAATGGCCAAACAATAGATGTTTCTGCCCGTTTAGAAGGTTGTCTAGAAAAAGTAGGGGCAGTAACAGGAGGGTCAGACGGGGCATCATTTGAATTATTATTAGTTGGGTTAACTTCAGGAGCAGGACTAGTGGGTGTATCGTCATCCGGTTGCGTTTTATCAAAATCTATTTCTTCATCATCATTTTCATCAATAGTTGGATTACCATAAAGAACATTCATATATTCATGGTTTAATTGTTCACCGGGTGCAATATTATGGCAAAATTGACTATCGGTAAATTGTAATAAACTATTATCGCTATCAAGAATAGGGGGTGTAGGACGGGTAATAGGTTTGGGTCGAAAAACCGGGGGAAGTTGAGGAGAAACACATTGGCCACTAGATTCACCACTCTTGAATTTTTCCTTATTTTTACTAAATATTTTTTTAAGGAATAAGTCATCTTAATTAATCAAGCAATACAAAGTAAATAAAACAAACAAAACTATAATATTAAAACTTAAGAGTTGGAACGAGTTTACCGAATTGACGAACAACTTGTTAAAAATTAATTATCGTTGAAGACTTGAAGATTTCAATTCACCAACTTCACAATTTTGCACAAATTGTAACAATAAAGTAAGCAATTATAAAAGAAAATTAGAGAGAGATTGATAATTTTGTGAGAAAAATGATAGAATGAGGGGGCATTTATAGTTAAAAATAGGGAAAAAGTATAATTATAAAAAGTTCGGGGTTAAAACAAAGCTGGGAAGGTTAAATGGCTATTTTATAAATAGCCAACGGCTATTTTGACAGGTAAAACGGCCATATTTTAAATGCCATAACGGCTATAATGTGGCAGATTTTTTTAAAAAAAAAAAATTAGCCGTTGGGCCCGGATAGACCAGTTTAGGATCGCTTGAACCGACCCACTTCTCAGCCGGTCCCGATCTAGCGGACCTCGCCTATGGGACCGGCCCACTATCCAGCCCACCTCCCCACAGCCCCGGTCCTATCCGGTTAGGACCGTTTAGGCCCACCGCCCATTTGAACTTGCGGTCCTGGGCCGGGCCCGATCCTAACCGGCCCACATGCCACCCTTACCCTACAACAACAAATTGTGGTCTTCGTAAGGCCAAAAGAGAATCAAAAAAGACACAGAGAAGCTCTCCTCTCCGGCGGTGATCCATAAGTCTTCCATAAATAAAGGAGCCTTCATCTTCGGTGGTGATCCACAAGTTTTCCATAAGTTCATTAAGCCTTCATCTTCGGTGGTGATCCGCTAGTCTTCCATACTTTCACCTTTGTGATTAAAGCCTAATTCCGCATTCGTGATAAAATTCAACCAATAAGCTTTGTTAGCCCGTAGTGGCAATAGCAGGATCTTCAGAGAAGCTAATTGTGGTTAAGGTATATATTTGAAATCATTAGTGAAGACTTTCGTGGAATTCTACCTCAAAAGTTGATAGTTATCGATCATATAATCTAACTAAAATGATTACTTATCCGAGTAGGAAATTAAAGGTAGCTCGGTGAATAAAGTATTCCGCGTTTACGCAAGATCGGGATCTATTCTAATGTAAGCATTATTAGCTGCTTCTACAACTCGAACCCGTGACCTATAAGTCAAATGAAGATAGCTGTCGTTGCTCCAAAGCTCTCTTTCATTCGAGTAAGAAATTAAGTAAAAGAAAACTATACATTATTTATAAGAAGAATTAACCCAAGTAATAGCCAATCCAACCACTTAAACTAAAAATAGTCGGTAGAGGTATAATATATGCATAATTTATATATTATAGATGTATAATTATGTATAAATATTGTATAATCTATATTTATGGCTAGAAAAAATAAACAGTAGATATGGCAGGCTATATGTGTAAAGATCCCAATTTATAAACGCCTGCTGCTTGGACCTCTAAACCCAATTCAAACTCCAGTCCGTTGTACTTTTTGAAAAAGCTCGTTCCATCAGGCCTAGAGATATGTTGGATAAAGTTCACAAATAGCCACTGATATAATTTAGAAATAGCCATTGCTATGGAGTTTCAAATTTTACCCATAATAATATTCTAAAATTTCACCTGGAAAATTTGAGACTCCATAACATAATTATTTTTCAATTAGAAAACTGTAAAGTGGCTAGAACGCGCTATCACTAAAACTACGTTGGAGTTGGTTAATAACTAAATATGAAGAGGGTTACTATTCAACCCAATTGTACAGTGTCGATACCAATTTGACCCCAGAAGTCTAGAATTGGTCTTTGTAGCTAAACTACGAAAATGGAAACTGCCTGCTTATTTCTCGATAGAGCCGTCAATACTACGTGGGCTTTGATATTTGATGGGTTGGGCTGGGCCGGCCCACTAATTTGATGGACCTTAAAATGATAGTAACCCAGCTCTACGGGGGGATTTGCAGCCGTATCCTATATTTGTGTCACATTTTAACCTGTACCCTAATTTTTAAAATTATTGATTTGGTAGCCATCTCACAAAAAACCCGTAATAATATGACAATTACACCCCTGACAAAAGATATAAAACGATCTCCTCCTCTCCTCTCCTCTCAACAACTTTATAAAAAAATCAGAAACTTGTCCAGATTCATCTTCAGAATCACAATTGCATAAAGTTGTTTCACCTTGAAACTAAAACTTCATGCTAATATAGCATGGAGTTATTTCACATTGAAACTAAAACTTCATGCTAATGCATGCTGAAGTTATTTATCATGCAGTCTACAGTTTTGTCATGAATTTTATCCGAAACTTCAGTCTAAACATGTTGAAGTTATTTAGTTCATTTGCTAAAATTTCGGACTAAATAAGCTGAAATTATTTAGTTCATTTGCTAAAACTTCAGACTAAACATACTTAAGTTATTTAGTTCATTTCCTAAAATTTCAGACTAAACATGATTAAGTTATTTAGTTCATTTGCCAAAACTTCAGACTAAACATGCTTAAGTTATTTAGTTCATTTGCTAAAACTTCAGACTAAACATGCTTAAGTTATTTAGTTCATTTGCTAAAATTTCAAACTAAACATGCTTAAGTTTTTTAGTTCATTTACAAAAACTTCAGACTAAACATGCTTAAGTTTTTATCTTGTAGTATGTAATTTTCTAATGAGTTTTTGTTAATGCATGCTGAAGTTATTTAGTTCATTTACTAAAATTTCAGACAAAACATGCTGAAGTTATTTAGTTCATTTACTAAAATTTCAGACTAAACATGCTGAAGTTTTTTAGCTCATTTGCTAAAACTTCAGACTAAACATGCTTAAGTTTTTGCCTTGCAGTATGTAATTTTCTAAAGAGTTTTTGCTAGTACATGCTAAAGTTATTTTGTTCATATGCTAAAAATTTTTACCAAAACATGCTGAAGTTTTGAAACGCAGTCTACAGTTTTGTCCTGAGTTTTATCCGAAACGTAAGTCTAAACAAGCTAAAGTTTTTTAGTTTATTTGCTAAAATTTTAGCCTAAACATGTTTAAGTTTTTGTCCTACAGTTTGTCAAAAGTCTTTTATTAAAGAAGGGCAAAATCGTCTTTTTAAAATGCTTTTAACAAAAAATGGATACGGATGCAAACGGAAAAACAAAACGGGTATAAGTTAAAAAGGGGCGACCAAATAGGGCGCCCCATGTAATTTTTACTACGTGGTCAAAGACCCCGACAAGCCGGCCCACCATTTAAATGGGTCACGGGCCTACTTGGGTTGGACTTAAAAGTTTTATTTTTAAATGGGTTTCAAAAATCTTAGTCCAATCCTATTAAATTACGGATTGGGATGGACCGACCCAGCGAGCCAAGCCCATATTGATGACTCTATTTCTCGACTTGATTTGTAAAATAAAATTTATTATACAGAACATGAGAACCAAATTTCTCGACTTGATTTGTAAATTTCTTTCTTATCCCTTTTGGGACATTCGATTAAAAAGGACTTGTCATTTTTTTTTTTGGGAATAAATTTCAGTTTCTTCTTAACATACGTTAAAGCCATATTATGTTCATTCTTTTTCATATTTCTATGAAGGTAGCTATCATCCATTTCCCTTTTTGCTCATACTGTTAAAAAAAATGTTTTTTTATTGATGGCGTTGCGCCTTTTTGTGACCTTAACTATTTCACCGAGCATTTACAACTAAATAATTTTGTCAGCCAAGAATTGAATAAATGGAAAAAAATTACTTAATATTTTTTGCTTAAGCTGAATTTATACCTTAGACTAATTCCATTTAAAGATTCTTTTTAATTGATGGTCATGAAATCTCAGAAGTACAAAAGAGCCATACCCTTCTAAATGCAGTTTTTCCAATTTCTTTTACTTCCCAATGAGAGTAGATAAAACATTTCAATTAAAAAATTACAAAAACCAAATTTATACTTCTTATGCTTCAACCGATGGTTAGACTTTTTATAGCTTGTTTGGCTAAGATTCTCAAGAGGCCAAAAGTATTTTTTTTCTCAAAAATATTTTTTTTTTCTAACTTAAGGGCCAAGCTTTTGGGGGGATGAGTATTTTTGGGAAGAAGCAGAAAAACGTAGCTTCTTTCCAAAAGCAGAAGCAGAAGCAGTTTTGACTTTTCTTCTTACCAAAAATACTCTTAACAAAATATAGTATATACCAAAATAACCGTTAAACCTAATACTTAGGATATTAATGTATAAATATTTTTTATTATTTTTAGGATAGCTTTCTAATATATAGTAACTTTAGGGGTGAATGCTTTTATATTTGTTGAATGATTTTTAATATATTTAACTTATATTAAAAGAATTAAGTACTTTAAAATTTTATTTTCATATTTTACTTAAATAAAATGAAAAGATTTAATTATTGCTTGTAATAATAAATTTTTAAGATTATTTATTTACTTATAATATTAACTATTAAGTAAATTTATTCATGTCCTTATTTGTAATTTGATACTTAAAAGCACTTTTTGAAAAGTTTGGTCAAACACAAATTATTGCTCAAATGTTTTTCAGAGTGATTAGCCAAACACAAACTGCTTCTCTCCAAAAGTAGTTTTTTCAAAAGCACTAAAAACACTTCTCAAAATAAGCTGATTTTTTCAGTTTGGCCAAACAGGCTATTAATCGTTACATAGCCAAAAAGAAGACATACATATTCCAAGTCTAAATCTTGACATTGCCAAAAATAACGGGCAAACATTTCAAAAAGTTAATAAAATAAAAATATAAAGACAACTAAGTAAAGCAACCAATAAATTTTAGTATAACAAAATAATACAAACGTGTACTAGTTTTATCTTAATGACCATACTATGTATAAGTAATATTATTAGGAGTGGTTTGGTAGGAGGTATTAGAAAAAATAATGCAAGCATTAGTTCTATGCATTACTAATACCTTGTTTGGTATATTTTTTCATATACTTGGTATTATCCTATGTATAAGTAATGCATAGAAAACCATGGCATTAGTAATACCAAGGCTAGTAATGCATGCATTAAGTTGGTTAAAGACAAAATTATCCTTAAAGTCCCTTAAAGCTTAAGAATATGGAGGGCATTTTTGTAAATAACTATTTTTCTTAAAAATTATGTAATGCATTATAATTTTAATACATCACACTACACCGTAGATAAAAAATAATATCTGCATAACTAACGCTTGCATTACTAACTCATTCATTACTAATACATGCATTACTAATAAACCTTATTCCGCACTATTCTTATATACATTACGCTCGAGAACTGTTTTTTCTTGTTCAAGTGGTTAATCAACCACTCATGCAGGCGCTGAATAGTAATATTTTTTTCAAATCTAAACTGAGTTTGCAATTCGGCTTTCAAGATTCTTACAAGTAATCCTTAATTAAATGGACATCGAGCGCAAGGGCAGATCATGTTGAGTTTAATATTCCTATATGCGTTCGACCCATTACAGATCATGTATATTTGTTATGAAATCTACACTAACATTTGAGATCGTCTTTCTAAAATCGATATTCATAAAATTCAAATTTTAAATCCGTCATTAATATCATTCTAGCTCTTTTTTATGTTAGTAATTAGGCGAACAACTTTGAAGAACAAGTTTGTTAGTTGGTGAGCAACTATTGAAAGTGAACACGTAAAACAAAAAAAACATCCACTACCATTTGAGAAACGTCATGACATAATTTCCTGATAATAACGAAATCAAAGCCACTCTTTTGGGGACAAATGGGCAGTCCCTGTTAACAATTGCATCATAGATTGAATCTTTCTTTCTCTTTTTTTTTTTTTTTAATTTATACAATCTGACAAAGTTAAATAAAGGAGAATTTTGCATTCATCTGATCACAAAGCGTACGAAGAGGAAAATACTTAACGAGCAAGTTAACCATTTATAGGAGATACTATTGGTTTCCATCAGCTTCTCCCTTTTACCCTTTTTCTTTCTTCCATTGGCTTATTCAATGCTACATCATTCTTATATGTAATTAAGCTCGTTCTTTGTAAATATGAACTGAAATATTGGACCTATTGCATACAGATGGTGCTAACAAAAAATAGCACCTAAAGGCTAAGAATGTGACCTAGCAGTCAATAGAGAATAATTAAACAATGGAAGAAAAGTATTAGGTTCAATATCAGTAAAGACGAATATTAGCTAATCTTTTATCATTTGTTTAAATTTTGGTAGGCTGCAGACAGAGGCGGATTCAGAATTTTAAGTTTATGGGTTCCTATAAAAATCTCAAACTAATATACAATAATAATTGTTTTAACTGATTAGGTTCCAAGCTAATTATTTTTATGCATTTAATGAATTTTTCAATACAAATACATGATCTAGACAAAAGTTATTGGGTTCACGTGAACCCGTAACTAATGCACTGGATCCGTTCCTGCAAATAGATACTAGTGAAGTGGGATTTCCACTAGAATAATCATAAATCGATGATCACTTGCGCTGGTCCAAACACCAGAGTTATTAAAAAGGAAAGAAGCTAAGAAAATGTTAAACTTTCAGTCCATTGATTACAACTTTGTATGGGCTAAAAACTACCATAATTATACGTGGGCTTAATCGACATTAAGGAAGCCTTCGAAGGCTGCCACATGTGATCGATTTAGTTTCAAAAGGTCGACGTCACAAGGTCGAGGTGGCTCAACAGAGGACGAAGATGAGGACGAGCACTCCCTTTAGTAAAGCAATAACGGCTAGTTTTAGAAATAAGGTCCCCAGAGAATATTCCAGGAAATATTCCTCCCAACTGTACTATTTAGGGTTTCGTGGCTCATGTACCCTTACAAATAGAAAGGTATGTAGTTACAGAGGGGATTGCACACTCATTGTAAAAAATAATACATTGACATTCTCTGATGATTCTTACTCTATCATACACATACAAAATTCATCTTTTTCTCAGATCTTTATCTATCTTTTCTTCCACGATCCAATGAGGATCCGAATATTTAAAGACTTATCACCATCTATCTTTGTTAGAAGAAATATTAAGGAATCTCTTCCTTTTCGGGTGACCCACATCCATTTATTTACATTAATGCCATTTATTATTATTTATTGCTATTTATTGTTATCTTTCATATTCTTGGATCATTGATTATAACATTGTTGTTGTTATTTATTGCTGTTGAAATAGCACACGTAAGATCTTACCACAAAGATATTTGGTCTATCTTTTGGATATTAATATTGGCTAAGATTAACCCAACTTTATTACAAAACTTTGTTGTATAAGCCTAGATCTAAATTTTGGGTCATATAGTTTGGCGCCGTCTGTGGGAATTTTCTCAGCCAATTTTTTTAGTTTTCATTAGATCCATAAGTCACGTGACTTGTTAATCTAACAAACCACCAAGTTTATCTTTTTTTCTCTGTGCGTACAAAAATCTCCATGGCGAGTAACCAAGGAAACGGAACTAAGGTAACAGATAATGTTCCCCTCAACCTCATTAGTGCCATCAACGAAGGCTATGACACCCATGATGAGGAGATAACGCACACGGTCTCTCCCAGACAAGAAAGGTTGCCTCCACCTTTCTACAGCACAACAAAACAAAATAGGAAAGGGTCCTCCACGTCCACGGGAGAGGGGGCATCACCCGCTATGAAAAAGTACCTTGAAGCATGGCTAACTAATACTCTAGTCAGCGTGCTCAGTAAACAAGCCCCATGCACGACCACAGAAGCCAAGAGAGTCCATGCAGCATAATGCGAGAACGAACAGGACGACCAACCAAACCCTCCGACTTCAGGTAAAACTCACACAATTACTGACAATTCAAATGACAGTGTCCTTGTGGTCGTGCTGAAAAGAATAGAGGAAATGAAAAACGAGAACAAGATGCTCAGGGACCAAATGAAATAGCACTAGGAACGGGTGGACAAAATACTAGGTGCTCCCAAATTATTGCCAAAAAGAGATGCCGGCAGGTTTGTGAAACAACCGTACAGGGAAGAAGCAGCTCCACACGCCATATCAAAGACCTTCAAGATGCCCCCATAACTCAAAATTTATGATGGAACAACTGACCCCAAAGACCTGGTAACCCACTACGTCATCGCCGTGAAAGGCAACGACCTCACCAAAGAGCAGGTGTCCTCCATCTTGCTGAAAAGGTTTGGTGAGACACTCACAGGAGGAGCTTTGATGTGGTACTCACAACTGCCAGCTTATTGCATAGAACTTTCAAAGAGATGGCCGATAAGTTCATAACGACGCATGCCGGAACCAAGAAAGCTAAAACCAGGGTAAACGATATCTTCGCCATCAAACAATCCCCATGAGAGGGATTGAGGGACTTCCTTGCCCAATTCAACAAGGACTTCCTGGCCCGATTCAACAGGGTGAAGATGACTTTGCCAAACGTCTCTGAAGGGAAGGCCGTGTTCAGAATGGGTTGAGCAGAGAGAGTTCGAGGGCGACCAGAAAATTACTGATTCAGTTGATGAAATACCCACCGACCACTTGTGATGAATGCCACAATGCCTACTATGCCGAGGATAGAGCAGACGACGATGGCCTTAATGGACCAACTCGAAGACTCACCTCGGTACAATCCGAGCCTAGAAAAGAACGCAGAGATAACATAAGGAGGGAATCGAGCCCAGATAGGGAACGACATCAGCCCTATGTTAGGACACCCGTCCTTTTTTCGCTATGAAGACGGCCCATCTAGGCCGAGATATGTCACTCACAGGAATGATCGAGGTATGCCCCCTTACTATTTTCTCACAACTTTTGTGTGTCTTCTAGAGAATTGGTCTACGCTCTTGAGAAGCTCGGTACGAAGGTAAAATGGCCATTAAAGATTAGATCCGACCCAAGCACCATGAAATATGACGCCCTCTACGAGTTCTACCAAGAACGTGGACACAAAACAGAAGATTGCATTACCCTAAGACTAGAGGTGGAAAACTTGCTGCGGCAATGGCACCTCAAAGAACTACTCAACAACAAAGGTAGGAACACCATAGCAAGGGGTCGAGAACGTCCAGGCCCACCAAGGCCACCTTCACCAGCTCGTACCATCAATATGATTATTTTTGGTAGTGACGACACCTCTATCAATGGCAACAAATTCATCGCCACCCACAAGCTCAAAAGATCGATCACCCACGAACGGTATGACGGACTCGAAGAAAGTATCATCTTCGATAAGTGAGATGTCGACGGTTTGACTTTCCCTCATAACGATGCACTTGTCATTACTTTAAATATTTTAGATACTGATGTTAAGAGAATTATGGTAGATGACGGAAGTGGGGCGTGCATCATCCATCCCCGAGTCCTTGCACAGATGAGACTTGAGGATTAGATAGTGTCGCGTTGCATTACACTAACTGATTTTAACAATGCAGTTGAACGGACTTCGGATGAAATTACACTCCCCGTCCTCGCCGGTGGAGTGACTCTAGAGACAACATTCCATATCATGGAACAGAACAACACATACAATATCATCGTGGGATGACCATGGATACACCCTATGAGAGTCGTCCCCTCTAGCTTATACCAAGTGATTAAATTCCTAACAACTTGGGGAATTTAGCATACAAGGGGAACAACGTACGTCCCGAGAGTGCTACCGAATCACCATGGACAGCACGACAACTTAACAAAAGAAAGATAAGGAAAGAAGCATAGCAATCAGCAGGATCGAGGTCGCCACAAGTCGAATCCAAAGAAGTCATTATGGAGCCAGAGATGGTCGAAGCCATAGAATCAACCATAGAAGACCTCGACCCCGTCTAGCTAGATCATAGTGACCTCAGCAAAAAGGCCTACATCGGCTGCAAACTCTGAGATCCAGGTAAATTTAGTCAATTGTTAGTAACTAACGTGGATTTTTTTGCCTTTAGTCATATAGATATGCCAGGCATCCATAAAGAAATCGCCACACATCGACTGAACGTCGACTCCTTTCTACGCCCCAGTAAGACAGGTCCGATGAAAGTTCAATCCCACCATCAATGAGGTCGTCCAGGAAAAAGTAGAAACATTATTGGCAAATGGCTCTATTAGGGAAGAGAAGTACCCCAAATGGATTGCCAATGTAATGATGGTTAAAAAGAAAAATGGGAAGTGGACTATGTGCGTGGACTTCAAAGACTCAAACAAATCATGCCCAAAAGATTCATTCCCGTTGCCACACATCGACCAACTCATCAAAACAACGGTAGAACACGAGATTTTTAGTTTTTTAGACGCCTACTCAGGTTACAACCAAATACTCATGGAGGAAGAAGACCAGGAGAAGACTACGCTTATCACACACAGGGGAATGTATTGTTATAGAGTCATGCCATTCGGGTTGAAGAACATGGGGTTACCTACCAAAGGTTGGTCACGAAGATGTTCAAAGACCAACACGGTTATCTATAGATGTGTATATCGACGACATGTTGGTTAAGTCCGTAAAGGCAGAGGATCATATCGACCACCTAAGGGAAGACTTCGACATATTAAGAAAGTATGAAATGAAACTAAACCCCGAGAAATGCGCGTTTGGCATGGCCTCAGGGAAATTTTTGGGTTTCTTGGTATCACGACGAGGCATTGAGGTGAATCCTGATCAAATTAAGGCCATCAACGGGATACCAGAACAATGAACCACTAAGAAGCAAATCCAGAGGCTGGCCGGTCGAATTACTACCCTATCTAGATTCATCTTGCGATCATCTGATAGGTGTCACAGGTTCTTCAATGTAGTCAAAAAGGACAACGGCCTCGAGTGGACGCCCGAGTGAGTAAAAGCATTACGAGAACTGAAGGAGTGCCTGTCGTCACCACCCTTGCTCTCAAAGCCCTAGCCCGAGCACCTCCTCAATTACTGATGAGCACAAAATACAACACGAAATTGATGCTCACTTGCCAAAGATAGTATAGTAAAATTATCGTCTCTGTTGGGGTTGGATTTAAACAATGCTCTAGTAATTTCTGGTTTAACTGCTATTCAGGATGATGAAAACTTGAATTAGAATGATTTCGAACTACGATTAACTATTAAAGTAAATCAATTGACAATTGACTGCAAGAGCTAGAGATTAGCAAAGTTGGGTTCTTATCAATGTGAGGAATAAGGGTCATGACAGGATAGGTACAAGATAGCTATTTGGGATTTAACTCTAGTTAATTCACTCTAATGTTCTAATAATTCTCACGAATTCACTTGATGATTAGTGCAGATGTGTAGTCAAGACTCCTCTCTCAATTAAATATTAACTCTACGAGGTGAACTAATATAAGCACTGTGAAAATATGCAAGCATGCGTTAATGTATTAGTCTGCAGGAAAATGTCTCTTGAATATTCTCCTAACTTGATTTAATCAACAATTCAATAAGCTCTTTTGATTACTTAAGAGAATCACTGAATTAAACCAAAATAAAATAATACAAAGATAATCACCAAAATATTTCTCTTTCGATTAAATAAATCGGTGAATAAAGTTGCAACAATTCAAAGCTCCATAAACTAATTCAAGCAAAGAACTAGAGTTAAAATCTATAAATATTTATTAAAACATCATATCCGTCAAACCCTAAGGAAAACTACTCAATAATCATGGAGGAAGTTATCACAAATATAATTAAAGAGTAAGAATGCATCAATCTAACGTTACAATCCAAACTCCCGTATTAAATTGATGGAAAGATGATGAAATCCTCTGTCTTGTAGCCTCCAATGCTCTCCCAAAGCTTCTAAGGTCAAAAGTCCTCTAAAATTCGTATTTTTGATGTATTTATACCATGTAGTAACGGGCCCGGAGGAAACTATTCTTTCCAAATCGAAGTGGAAAAAGTTGGGTGAGAAAATACACTATCGCGCCGCACCGGGCAGCATACCATGCGCCGCATTAGTGGGAAAGTTTAGAGGCCTATTTTTTCACTCTACAGGAATTTTGCACTAGCTCCCCGCTACGCATGGCGCGGGGCGGTAGTGAAATTTTCTCATAGTAATTTTGTTTTCTCACTTTTTGACATCCAGACTTGGTCCTCGACCCCCGAACGTGATCCCAGCTTAATTTCTTGGGCTTTTACTTAGACTTCAAAGATCCAACTTGTTCAAATTAGCTCCAAATTATCTTAATAGCTCAGAATCATTTCCTCCAAGGCATAAAATACATAATAAGTGCAATACACTAACATTGAAGCTCAAACAAAAGTAAAATACAGTACGACCTAATCAAGGGTACGTTCAACTAGCTCGAACAACACCTAGCGACCCTCGGCCACAACTAACTCAAAGGTACGTTCGACCAATTCGAGCAACACCTATCGGCCCTCGGCGAACACAAAGGTACATTCGACTAGTTCGTGCAACACCTATCGACCCTTGTCCACGACTTAACTTAAATGTATGTTCGATCATATCGAAAAATACCTATCGATCCTTGGTCGCACCTCAACTAAGAGTCACACTCAACTAATTTGAACAAGGGCCAAGACAACCCCACAGCTATTCGGCCCCAAGGCTACCGCAAACTAGAGGATAACAATGAAGAAAGGTAGTACAAAAGCAAAAACTGCAGGTACAGAAATAAAACACAGAGATAAAAAAGATGCGTATAAAACAAAAATCAACTTTGATATTTAGAAAAAGGGACTTTACAAAGGCGCTCGAATTCGCCAACAAAAAGTACAAAAAGTTATACAAAAACTAAGGCAAAATATCTAATGGCCATTGCCACTCTGGTCTCCATTATCCTCTCCTTCCCCGCCTCGACCGTAAGCAACATCATACTAGGCACTTTCCGCGAGCTGGTCCATATCCCCACCATCGCCTTCCTCAGAATCAGGCTGAGGAGTATCAGGATCAAAATCACAGGCGAGCCAGGCATCACGAGCTTTGACTCGAGCCTCCTCAATGGCCGTCTTAAAATCGCAACCCGCCTTTTTTAAATCATGGATCACGTCCAGTCGAGATTCAACGAGGATCCAATCTTTGTACCTCTCCCGAAGAATATTAGGAAATTCAGAGGCATGAGCCGTAGAGGGCCGCTCGGCACTCTTGACCTCAACAGCAGAAACCCGCTTAAGCAATCGAGCGTTCTTAGCCTCGTCAGCATAAGCTCGCTCGATCAGCTCGGAGTTCTCCTTACTCAACTCCCCAATCCTCTCCTAGAGAATGGCTTCATTAGCTTCTGCAGCTGATTGAATATTATCCCGTTCAGAACGGAGAGTTCTGTTTGCCAACTCGAGAATGTCCACCTTCCTCCGAGCATCTAGTCGAAGGACTCCGCCTGCTTGAACATCTCTTGCTTCTCGGCGATCCCCCCCCTTCCCCGAGAGCCTTTATTTGAAATCGGCACTAGTCCAACTGACTATGCAGCTGAACCCCCTGACTCTAGAGGTTGCTACATTGGGACTCCATGCCCTTGATCAGTTAGAGTTCCTCTTTAACGTCCTTTCAAGAATGTTTTACCTCTCTGATAAGTAGGGATTTTAGCATATTAATTGCTCTCTTTTACTTGTGTTTTGGGCCAAAAATGCGTGAAGGTATTCCCGAAAACTAACTTACTATGCATGCTTGTAGGGATTGTTCAAAATGAGACAAAGGAGCCATAATCAACTCATAAATGAGTCAAAACTTGAACAAAAACCAAAACTGGGCCAAGAGGTATGGAACGCGGACCGCGACAAATAAGTGTCGCCGTGAAAGTATCAACGCGGACGCAACCATTATTTCAAGGTCTGCGATATGAAGAATCATAGAGATGGTACATGAACGCGGACCGCGACAAGAAGATGCGGCCGCGAAAGTGCCAGCACGGTCGCAATAGGAATTCCGTGAACCGCGATTGCTAAGGTTCAGAGAGTGCTTAATTCAAGCAAAAATGAAAAGGGCGATCCGCGTCAAAATTATGCGGCCGGAAGTCTCTCACGCGAACGCGGTGGAAATTACGCGGTCCGCGAAACAAGGTTCAACCCAGGTCCAGATGTGAAGAAAAGTGGACCGCGATCAGAATTATGCAGCCACGAAAGCAAGTGTGCGGCCGCGATCAGAATTATGCGGCCATGAAAACTTCAGGAGGGTATTTTTGTCCGAAAATTTTAGCTTAGTATAAATAGATCTTTTTGTCAATTTTAGGTTATGTTATGTTTTTGCTGAGTACGTGAGACGGCTAGGTTTTCTTTTTTGGGCAATTTTGTATAAGAGTTATCTTATAACATTAGATTTTCATCTTTTAATTTAGTATTATGGATTATATCTTCTCTTTATTTTTGATTTCTGCTATTATTATGAGTAGCTAGACCCATAGCTAGGATTGTGACCCAACCCTAGTGTCGGTATTTAATGGGTCTTGAATTTTAGGACTTGATTGTTTATGGGTTAGTGATATTTAGCTTAGTTCATGCTAGAATTGTAGAATTAGTGGTTGCAAACACTGATTTATGCCTTTGTGACTTAGGCTCTTCTTGAGATAGGGACTAAGTCTAGGAAAACAAGGCTAAGAAGGAATTGGAGTGAACTCAAGAAATTGATAGCCCCAATAAAATGGTTAAACTTAGAGATAGTAATACCCGACCTGAACTAATATCACTTGTATTGCACGAATACCCATTTGGACTTGAGAAAGCCAAATTGGGTAAAATCACTCAAACTATCGAGAGCTATAGAGTGAGTACTTGGGTGTGATAGCTATAGTACGACCCCAATCAAATCAAACTCGCCCTAGATTCTTGATACCCTTTAGATATCCACCTAGGCGGAAGTCACTACCCTAGTCCTTTTAAACACTTGAAAGCTATTATCAAAAATATTGTATTTAGCTTTTATCTTAGCATACAATAGAAATAGAAGTAGAATCAACACTATCATGTTTGGAAGTGCAATTAGGAACATCACACGCATCTAGATTTAGATAAATACCTAATTCCAAATCAATTAACTCCCTCTGGAAATCGATCCCGACCTTGTTGGGTAAAACTGCATCGACCATCCTCGCTACTCAATAGTGGTGTAGGTTTGGCACCGATCAATATTTGGCGCCGTTGCTGGGGAGTTAAGCGGTATTAGCTATATATCTAACTATTTATGTGTTTTGTTTTTCTTTCCTTCCGTTTTTCTAATTTTTATGTGTCAATTGTCCCGCCCCGGATTCGGGCGAAAAATTTTCAAATAACCAATGTCATGCTTACTCTATTGGAACAAAGGGGTTTCTTCATCGGAGCTCTACATCAGAACGCATATAAGCATCTTAAAGGTTTTATAGACACATACTGGGGGAGAAAGCAGACGAATGTATCTGAAGACGCTTTAAGGTTGAGGCTTTTCCCTTTCTCACTTAGAGGGAAGGCTTTGGATTGGCTTGAGAGGCTACCCAACCATTCCATCTCCACTTGGGATGAGTTGGCCGAGAAGTTCATAGCGAAGTTCTTTTCTCCGGGACATATGGAAACATTGAGAGATGAAATCTTAGCCTTTAAACAAGAGCCAAATGAACCCTTACATGAAATCTGGGAGCGGTACCGGACAATGCTAAAAGAATGCCCCAACAATGATATGACTGAAGCAATGATCCAGCAAACATTTTATAGGGGTATCAACACAACCAACCAATGTGTGGTGAATCAGCTTGCAGGGGGTAACTTCATGAACACGCCATATTCGGAAGCATGTGAAATTCTAGATGAGATGGCGAACACCTCCTCAGCTTGGCAAAGTCGGGCAAACGTTCCTCAGGGTGACCCTAATGTCATCCAACTTCACAAGGAACTTCATGATCACGGACAAGCCATAGCAGAATTGACAACTACTATGAACCAGTTAGCAAAGGCTCAGCTTCAGCAGGTTCAGGGGCCAAAGCAAGTAAACGCCATGGAAGGAGTGAATGTAATGGTCAACAAGAGAAGACAGCGTGGTCAACAAGTGCAAAGCAATCAAAAACAATTTGAGCAGAGTGGTAGTGGCTACAATCAAGACTATTCTTATGATGATCAAAGTGAGGAAGTTTTATATGCCAATAATTACCAAGGCCAACGGAGCAATGCTCCAAATAAACAATGGAGATCACAAAAAAATAATCAAAATTGGGGCAACCAAGGCCAAGGGAATTAGAATAGTGGCAACAACAACAATCCAAACAATTGGGGTAATCAACAAGGCAATTGGGAGGAAACAATAATAGCAATTGAAGTGGCAACAATAATAACAATTGGGGAGGCAATGAAAACCAAGGTGGTTGGAACAACAGTAATCAAAGGAACCGGGGGTCGGGCCCTCAAAGGCCCCCGATGTATCAACAACCCAACAACCCACCTCCATATCTGTCACAAGGGCAAAGTTTTTCCAACAATGAGATGGGACAGATATAAAGTATGTTCAAGAAAATGATGGAAAGAAACGCCGACTTTGATGCCCAAATAGCCTCCCATAACACTTCTATCCGCAACTTGGAAGTCCAAATGGGTCAAATTTCTCAAGCCTTGAATACTCGCCCTAAGGGGGAACTACCAAGTGATACGGTAGTAAACCCGAAGGGTGGAAATAATACTGGCCATGCTATGGCGGTGATTACAAGAAGTGGTAGAGGTGGAGTTGCTAGTACCTCCAATCCAAGAAAGATCGTGAATGATGATGTGGTTGTGCAAAAAGATGATGAGATCCAAGCCAAAGATGAGAATGTGAATGATGAAGTAAGGATAGACATTGATGACAACATGGAGGAGACACAAAATGATGTGAACCCGTCTAGGGAACACATGATAGACATACCGAAAACGGTAGTGCCAAAAGCCAAGGCTCATTTGCCAAGGCCTCCTCCACCATATCCTCAAAGGCTTGCAAAGCAAAACAATAAAAACCAATTTAAGAAATTCATTGATATAATGAAGAGTTTTTCCATCAATGTGCCTTTGGTTGAAGCTCTAGAACAAATGTCGGGATATGCCAAGTTCATGAAGGACTTGGTAACAAAGAAGAGGTCAATGAATTGTGAGATGATCAATATAACACATCAAGTGAGTTCCATTGTGAATTCCATGGCTCCAAAGCTAGAAGATCTCGGTAGTGCCAATTTCGCCAAAGCCTTTTGTGATTTGGGAGCGAGCATTAATTTGATGCCATATTCTGTGTTCAAGACATTGGGTATTGGGCAACCAAGACCTACTTCCATGAGGTTGCAAATGGCGTACCGGACAATGAAGAAGACGTTGGGGATTATTGATGATGTTCTAGTTCGGGTCGACAAGTTCATTCTTCCCGTAGATTTTGTGATTCTCGACTGCGAAGTTGACTATGAGGTGCCGATAATATTGGGGATACCTTTCCTAGCAACAGGGAAGGCATTGGTTGATGTGGAAGCTGGGGAGCTCACCTTTCGGATGGGCGATGAAAAAGTTATGTTCCACGTGTGCAAGTCAATGAGGCAGCCTAATAGCAATGAAGTATGCTCTTTTGTGGATCTTATGACGGAGGTGATTGTTGATGAAACGAGTGCTATGATCAATGTGGAAGACCCTCTAGAAGCTGTGTTGTTGAATCATGAGGATGATGCGAAGGTAGGCTTGATAGAATGTGCAAATGCTTTGTAAGGAATGGGATCCTACACATATGGACCCCGTACACTTTCCTTGGACCTTGAGAACCGGAAGACTCCGCCAACAAAGCCCTCAATCGAGGAGCCACCAACATTGGAGTTGAAGCCCTTGCCTTCGCACCTCAGGTATAAATTCTTAGGCCATTGTTCCACATTACCTGTTATTCTTTCTTCGTGATTAACTAACGTGCAGGTAGATTCCACCCTTGCGGTGCTTCAAAGAAAGTAGAAGGAAATAGGATGGACTTTGGCTGACATTCGGGGTATAAGCCCTGCCTTTTGCATGCACAAAATCATACTCGAGGAAGATGCCAAACCATCCGTGGAACATCAACAAAGGTTGAATAAGGCCATGCAAAACGTCGTCAAGAAAGAGATAATCAAATGGCTAGATGCAGGGGTTGTGTACCCCATTTCGGATAGTTCATGGACTTCGCCAGTACAATGTGTCCCGAAGAAGGGGGTATGACTGTGATCACAAATGAGAAAAATGAGTTGATCCCCACCAGAACTGTTACCGGTTGGAGGGGTACTCCGGGTACAACCAGATTCTCATTGCACTTGAAGACCAACAGAAAACTACCTTCACCTGTCCGTATGGCACATTTGCATTCTCATGGATGCTGTTTGGTTTGTGTAATATACCGGCTACCTTTCAGCGGTGTATGAAGGCAATATTTACGGATATGGTGGAGGACTTCCTCGAAGTATTCATGGATGATTTCAGTGTTGTGGGGGATTCATTTGAATAATATTTGGATAATCTTGACAAAGTGTTGGCCCGATGTGAAGAGACCAACTTAGTGCTTAATTGGGAAAAGTGCCACTTTATGGTCGAGGAGGACATTGTCCTCGGCCATAAGATCTCAAAGAACGGTATTGAAATGGACAAAGCAAAAATTAAAGTGATTTCAAAACTCCCGCCTCCTACTTCCGTCAAGGGAGTGAGGAGCTTTCTTGGTCATGCGGGGTTTTACCGAAGGTTCATCAAGGATTTCTCAAAAGTGGTGAACCCCTTGTGCAAGTTGTTGGAAAAAGATGCAAAGTTTGTATTCAATGATGATTGCATGAAAGCTTTTGAGCTTATCAAGTATATATTGACTACCACTCCCATCATTACCGCACCAAATTGGAGCTTACCATTTGAGCTCATGTGTGATGCTAGCGACGTTGCAGTAGGAGCGATTTTGGGGCAAAGGATCAACAAGATATTTCATCCAGTTTATACAGTGACCGAGAATGAGTTATTAGCCATTGTCTTCGCCATGGAAAAGTTTAGGCCGTACCTCATGGGTGCCAAAGTGATTGTGCACACCGATCACGCGGCACTTCGTTATTTGATGAGTAAAAAGGACTATAAGGCTAGGTTGATGAGATGGGTTCTTCTTCTACAAGAATTTGACCTTGAAATCAGAGACCGAAAAGGGAGTGAGAATCAAGTGGCGGACCACTTGTCCCGCTTGGAAGAGGAGGGAAAGCCCCATGATGGCCTCGAGATTAATGATTTATTTCCGGATAAATAACTCCTCTCCGTGTCTGTGACTGGGATACCTTGGTTCGCCGATATGGCTAACTTTCGTGTGATCGGCATTGTCCCGAATGAGCTCTCTTCAAACCAAAGGAATAAGCTCAAACGGGACTGCTTGGATTATTATTGGAACGAGCCATATCTTTTCAAAATTTGCAATGATGGTGTTATCCAGAGATGTGTTCCAGAAGAAGAGCAATTGAGTATTCTTGAAGCTTGCCATTCCTCGCCCTATGATGGTCACCATGGTGGGGCGAGAACTGCTACAAAAGTCCTAAGTTGTGGATTCTATTGGCCTACTTTGTATAAAGACGCTAGCGAGCTCGTTAGTGGTTGTGATGAATGCCAAAGAGCCGGTGGAATTTCCAAGAAGAATGAAATGCCTCTCACCACCATCCTTGAGATTGATATTTTTGACGTATGGGGCATCGACTTTATGGGGCCATTTGTGAGTTCATGTGGGAACACTTATATTCTGGTTGTTGTTGATTATGTTTCCAAATGGGTTGAAGTTGTGGCTTTGCCCAACAATGAGGCACGAAGTATGATGGCTTTCTTAAAGAAACATATCTTCACAAGGTTCGGCACCCCAAGGGCTATCATTAGTGATGGGGGTTCTCATTTTTGCAACAAAGCCTTCGACACTTTACTTTCTAAGTATGGTGTCAATCATAAGGTGTCAAACCCTTATCACCCACAGGCTAGTGGACAAGTTGAGGTCTCCAACAGGGAGATCAAGAGCATATTATCCAAGATTGTCAATGCAAATCGGACTGATTGGTCAAGGAAATTTGACGATGCTTTATGGGCCTATCGTACAGCTTACAAGACTCCAATTGGTATGTCTCTGTATCGGTTGGTATTTGGGAACGCATGCCATCTTCCGGTTGAATTAGAGCACAAGGCTATGTGGGCGCTGAAGAAGTTGAACCTTGAATGGGATGTAGCTGCCAATCTCTGGGTAGAGCAACTAAATGAGCTTGATGAGTTCCGGTTCCATGCTTATTCCATCTCGTCCTTGTATAAGGACAAGATGAAGTACTTACATGATAAATATATCCGAAACAAAGAATTTAAGGAGGGTGACTTGGTTCTTCTATTCAACTCTCGGTTATGGATGTTTTCGGGAAAGCTCAAGTCAAAGTGGAGTGGCCCTTTTGAAGTGGTATGTAACTTCGTTTGGTGCTCTAGATTTTAAAAACAAGAATAGTGAGATCTTTAGAGTCAATGGGCACCTAATGAAGCACTACCTTGGCAAGATTGATGATAGCCACATTGTGGCATTGATCCATTTCAAATGATGATGGTAACATGCGTCGTGCCGCGACGTTAAATCAGGCGCTTCTTGGGAGGTAACCCATGTGTGTTTTCTTTCTTGCTTTTGATTCTCTTCCTAGATTAGACATTGTTTTGGACTAACTTGTTGTGAAGTGTATGTAGGAATTGGTTGTGCAGTGCAGGATTTTGATAAGAAAAAATTTGGCTAAGTGTTGGAAGTTCGCGGACCGCGCCCAAAATTTCGCGCTCCGCGTGAGCATTTCGCGGCAGCATATTTTTGCCCGCGGACGCATACTTGAAAAAGAGAAAAATGCCAACTCTCTGAAGTTGGACTATCAAAAATCCTTCAGAGATCACGGCCGTGTTCCAATTTTCACGGACTACGTTGAATTTCGCGGGTGCGGCCAATATTCCGCGGACCGCGCCCATGTGCGTGAAGCTGGTCTACACAAGGTAAAATAGCGCGGACCGCGATAGAATTTCGCGGCCGCGCTCAGTTAAGGCGGTGGGTTTCCCAGTTGATTAATCTAAATTAGGGTTCCTTAAACATTTTACACTTTTCGAACCCTAACGTTTCGCCGCATAAAAAGCACTGTTCAACTCATCCTGCTCTCAATTTTCTTCTCATACACATTAAGAGTTCATTTCCTACTACAATTTTATAACTGGTATGTTCAATTCCATGATATGATTTTATCTTTTTATTTTATTTTCTCTTTGCTTTAGTGTTTTCTTTTTAGTTAGGGTTAGATGCATGCCATGATCTCAAATTAATGCTTAATTGATACTTAAATGCATGTGGGTAGTGTTTATATGCCTAATGGGGGCTGGGGTTAGTAACTTTGCATGGTTAATTGAATAAATTTTTGCACACTTAGTGAAAACCCTAGTTATCAGTGTTCTTAGTGCCGATCCTATTTGAATTTCGCGGCTCCGGTCCGCGATAGGGTAGGCGGCCGCGTTCATTTTTTTTAGGTCCGCGCTACCCCAGCTTTTAGTTACTGAGTGATTACTAAGAGATTGCGGTTGCGGTCACTTTTACGCGATTCGCGATTGGTCCTTCGCAGTTGCGCTCAAGTTTTCGCGGTCCGCGCTTGTGAACTTCAAATAGTCTGTTAATTGCTTTCGCGGCCGCGTTCATTTTTTTGCGGTCCGCAGTTGGTCATTCGCGGCCGCATTTAATTTTTCATGGTCCGCGTGTGTCCAAGATTAGAGAGACAGTAGTCTGAACCTGACCTCTTTGCTGCCGCGTTCACTTTTTCACGGTCCGCGATGGGCATTTCGTGGCCGCGTCCACTTTTTCGCTGTCCGCGATGCCCTGTTTTGAGAAGCCTTGTTGTTCATTTCATCTGTACTGCTTTAAGGCATGATTGAACCCCAATTCTAATTATCTTTCACTAATTGTTTGTTGCAGAAAATGGTGCGATCTCGTGGAGGAGCAGACACATCAAAATGGAGGGTAGAATCCTCCCGAGGCTGGGGCAAAGGAAAGCAGGCTTTGCCCTTAGCAGCTCAAAGAATCATAAGCAAAAAGAAAACCCTCACTAGACCTCCTACCGAATTATGAGACACAAGTGAATATCTCCCATCCCGGGAGATTTCTGAGGGGGAATCTACACAACCTTGACAAGAGGCCCAATCACAACCCTTTCGCCTAATCAATGAAGCTACCTCCTCTTCTGGGTCGTCTGATGGCTCAGAGGGAGGTAGTGAGGCATCGGAGCCATCTTCCCCACCTGCTGCAACTCTAGCCTCAACAACTACTCCTATCAATGTAGATGAGGATGACAAGGTCCCGGATGACGGGAAAAGGGGTGATACCAATGTGGGTGGTCTTGCTAGATCAAGGAAGCCCGAGGTGTAGGTGGACAGATTCGTGAGCGAGAAAGCATACCTCAAATTCCGAGAATGGTGGCCCCAAAGGTCGCTCACCCTTGAGCGATAGTTTTTAGACAGAGATCTCCTTCCCCACAATCCAAATGTCAAGAGACAGCTTGAGGAGAGAAAAGGGTGGAAGTACTTTACCAGCAAGGTTCCGGATGTAAATGAGTACCTTGTCAAGGAGTTCTACGCAAATGTTGCCCACATCAATAAGGGCACCACTGTTATAAAGGTACAGAACATGAAGATACGGTTGATGGCGACACCTTGAACAAATATGCCAGATTTGAGGATGTGGAAGTTGTATAGTATTTGGAGAAGATGGCCCTATATGAAGTAGCCCGGCCTTGGCTAGCGGAAATAATAGCCATCCCAGGGACAACACCGGTCTGGCTCGCAGCTGGAGTCCCAATCGCCAAAAACACCCTCAGTTTTGAAGCAAAAGGGTAGTGCACATTTGTATGCAGCCGACTTGATCCTAGCCAGCATGATAGTGTCATTCCACTCTCCCGGGTGATCCTAATAGCTTTCATCATGGCGGGGTATCCAATCAATATGGGAAACCTTATGTCCTACCACATCTCCAAAGCAATCGGAAAAGGAGAAAGTTCATGCCCCTACCCCAACTTCATCACTATGTATCTCGAGGACCAAAGGGTAGAGGGGAGGCACTATGACACGAAGGTGAAGCCGAAGAAACCTTTCTCCTGGTATAGCCTCCAAGGACCGGACAACCCTAAAGCAAAGGGTAAATCCACTACCTCCACTGGCCAGTCTGAAGAGCCAAGTGTAGTTGCCACCGGGTCAGAGCCTTCCACAGCAGAGGGACTTTCAGCTGCCATGCCTCCTCCTCCATCCAGGCCATCCATCACTGTGCCACTATCTGTACCCTCATCTTCGACTTACCCCCAGACTGCACTGCGGGTTTCTCAGACCTTATCCAGCATCAACAACTTGATGCAGGCAGCTACATCAAAGTTGCCTGTCTTATCCAGTGCATTAGCAGCACAGTCAGCCCCAGAACAGCTTCAGGTACCTCCATCAGTGGAGGATTCATTGAAGGAGCTTCTGGACAACCAGAAGAAGCTCCTGGACAACCAAAAGAAGATCCTGGAGACTTTGGATACTCATGGCAAGGTGATCAAGGATTTGGGCAAGTAGGTAAAGAAGATGAGAAAGACTCGGGCCTCAAAGGAGTCAGTAGAGAAGCTGAAGAAGGAGGTAGAGAAGTTCACTTCTGCTGGAGATATCCCACTTGACTTGCTTATAGAGGAGACTTCCCCAGCAGCACAGGTAGCAGAGCATGAGGCAGATAGAGCTCCAGTTAGAAGATTTGTGGTCCCCCAGTCTGAGGATTTGGAGATCCAGTTAGAGGACCCGGAGGGAGCTGATGATCCTATGCAGTCTAAGGACCCCACTCATATTCCTGACCCCATGCAGACAGAGACCGCATAGGGAGTTTTCTTTACTCTCTAACCCTTCACTGATCTTATTTTGATATTAGCATTGAGGACAATGCTATCTTTTATTTGGGGGGTGGTCCATTTTGATTTGGTTATGATTTGATGACATTGGTATGTAATAACTATGATACTATTTTTCTTTACCTTTATTTATCGTTATTTTTCACTTTTGGTATGTATATAACTTTACATTCGATGTATATATTCATTTCCATTTTGTATATATTTGTTTCACTCCATTATTGTACATATTCATTTTACTGTCCATAGTTTACTTCATAACTTCTTTTGTATTTTTCCTTAATAGCTTAGCTTCTTATTTCCTTTAGTAGCTTATTTTTGAGTTTTTAGCCTATTTTTGCATTCTGCATGATCAATAAGCCTTTGATTTTCTTAATGCCACGGTTTTTTCAAAAGGTGGATGTTGTGTGAACCGGATGGCTCTTCCCAACGATGGATAGCGTGACAACCTTCTTAAGGGATCGAGTCTATTTTCTTTTTGTTTTGGTGTATATAGTAGTAGTAATGAATAAAAGTGTCTCATTTACCTTCGACCTCATGATTAGAGACAAGTTGATTGGCAAAGATTAGCTCTAGTTGTGACCTTTAGACTCTTGCGTTGGCTAAAATAATCATCGAGTAGTTTCCTTGAGCCATTTGTGATTTTCAATATTATCTAGGGTTGTTGTGGGCCCTCGACTCTGTTCTCTTTAACAATCCATCGGCTTGAGAGGTGGGGTATTGAATTGCAAGTCCAAGTCTCGTGCCAATAAATCTAGAACTAGCCCTGAATGTTTGTCTAGGCGAAATTCTAAGTGTAGCTCGACTTGAGAAATGATTGTAGGATCTCCTTGGTCCAAGTTGAACTTTGAAAGCTTACGTAGCCTATCAATATGATATCCCTAGTCAACTCTTTTGAGCCTAATCCTTTTTCATTCAATAGCCACATTACAAGCCGTAATCCATTCTATAATGACCCTCTCTTGGCACCCAATCTTTCCTTAGCATTCATGATAAACAATTGGAAAAAGCATAAGTTTGGGGGAGAGACGAGTAATTTGAAAGTGATGAAAGGTTCAAAGAAGAAAAAGAATTGTTGAAAAGGAAAGGCAAAGAAAAGGAAGAAAAGCCAAAAAGAAATACGTCAAAAAGAAAGAGAAGGTTGAAGGGATTCAAAGAACATAATGATGAAAGGCAAGGAATGATGAAAAAAGGAGAAAAATGATTGTCATGAGTAAGAAAGATTGACGGTTTGTCTCTCTAGTTCCCCTAAGGAAGAAGAAAAATGACTCAAAGAGTCAAGAAAGTATGAGCCAAAATAAGAAAATGGAGTGCTTAAGGAAAGATGAAATCATCATAATTTGTTATGTCCTACCTTGATCCAAAAGCCTTCATTACATCCCTGCTAAAGCCCTATATGATTTCAAGTTGAGTGAGCTTACATTAGTGGTGATTTACATAAGGGACAAGCTTATGGTACTTAGAGCTGGACTTGTGGGATTCTTTTGAGAGTGATGAGCGCACTTTTTCACAATCCTTATTTTGAGTGTTACATTCTAAAAAGCGAGATTTGCTCATGGAGATTAGAGGAGGAGGAGTGTGGGATCCACAATGACTTACGTGAGAGAGTGAGCTTCCTTGATGAATTGAGTCAACTCTTGATGCTCTAGTGTCACATTAGAACTATAGAACTCAAAAGGTCATAACATGACGTTGTTGATAAATCATTTGTATTGAGGGTAATTGTTAGTCCCAATTGATTCTTGATGAAGTTACCTTAGGCCAGCTGAAATATCCTTTTCTTTTTCTTGTGGAGGTGGGAATTATCTTATTTGCTTGAGGACAAGCAAAAGCTTAAGTTTGGGGGAGTTGATAAGGAGGAATTTTGGCCTATTAATTGCTCTCTTTTACCTGTGTTTTGGGCCAAAAATGTGTGAAGGTATTCCCAAAAACTAACTTAATATGCTTGCTTACATGGATTGTTCAAACTGAGACAAAGGAGCCATAATCAACTCTTAAAAGAGTCAAAACTTGAACAAAAACCAAAACTGGGCCAAGAGGTGTGGAACGCGGACCGCGACAAATAAGTGCGGCCGCGAAAGTATCAACGCGGACGCAGCCATTATTTCGAGGTCCGCGATATGAAGAATCAAAGAGATGGTACATGAACGCGGACCACGACAAGAAGATGCGGCAGCAAAATTACCAGTACGACCACGATGGGAATTTCGCGAACCGCGATTGCTAAGGTTCAGAGAGAGCTTAATTCAAGCAAAAATGAAAAGGGCGGTCCGCGACAAAGTTACGCGGTCGCGGAAGTCTCTCACGCGGAAGCGGTGAAAATTATGCGGTTCGCGAAACAAGGTTCAACCCAGGTCCAGATGTGAAGAAATACGGACCGCGATCAGAATTACGCGGCCGCGAAAGCACGTGTGCGGCCGCGGTCAGAATTACGCGGCCGCAAAAACTTCCGCAGGGGTATTTTTGTCCTAAATTTCATCTTAGTATAAATAGATATTTTTGTCAATTTTAGGTTATGTTATGTTTTTGCTGAGTACGTGAGACAACTAGGTTTTCCCTTTGGGGCAATTTTATATAGGATTTACCTTATAACATTAGATTTTCATCTTTTAATTTAGTATTATGGATTATATCTTCTCTTTATTTTTGATTTTTGCTATTATTATGAGTAGCTAGACCGATAGCTAGGGTTGTGACCCAACCCTAGTGTCGGTATTCAATGGGTCTTGAATTTTAGGGCTTGATTGTTTATGGGTTAGTGATATTTAGCCTAGTTCATGCTAGAATTGTAGAATTAGTGATTGCAAATACTGATTCATGCCTTTGTGACTTAGGCTCTTCTTGAGAAAGAGGGACTAAGTCTAGGAAAACTAGGCTAACAAGGAATTGGGGTGAACTCAAGAAATTGATAGCCCCAATAAAAGGGTTAAACCTAGATATAGTAATCCCGACTTGAGCTTTAAACCTAGAGATAGTAATCCCGACTTGAGCTAATATCACTTGTATTGCACGAATACCCATTTGGACTACCGAGAGGTATAGAGTGAGTACTTGGGTGTGATAGCTATAGTATGACCCCAATCAAATCAAACTCGCCCTAGATTCTCGATACCCGTTAGATATCCACCTAGGCGGAAGTCACTACCCTAGTCCTTTTAAACAAAAGCTATTATAAAAAATATTGTATTTAGCTTTTATCTTAGCATACAATAGAAATAGAAATAGAATCAACACCATCATGTTTGGAAGTGAAATTAGGAACATCACACACATCTAAATTTAGATAAATACCTAACTCCAAATCAATTAACTCCCTGTGGAAATCGATCTCGGCCTTGTTGGGTAAAACTGCATCGACTATCTTCGCTACTCAATATTGGTGTAGGTTTGGCACCGATCACTCTCCACTGCCGCCATCAACTCCTCATCTTTATTCTTTAGCTCCTCCATCATGGCCGACACATTTCCCTCTTCACGAAGCCGCCTCCGAGCATCCCAGTACTTGTCGCGAAACTCCTGGCATTTGCCCTTTAGCCTCTGATAAATCTCTTTCCTTTTCTTCTCCCTCCGCACACTTTCAATCTCAAGAATAATAGTCTACAAAACAAGGAAAAGTAAGAGTTAGAGCCTAGAAACAAGTCAAAGGAAAAGAAGAAGAATGAGGAACAACCACACTTACCCTGAGGGCGAGGCCGGCAATGCTCTTCGACAGAGTGCCTTTAGTCAGTTCCTTGAGAGTAACCCGCTCAGCTTCGAAGCAGAGAGGACCGAGAGCGTTGACCACATCTTCGATATTCTTCAGCAGATAATGATCCTTGGGAATCGCGATAGTCCTTGACCCTCCCCCCCCCTCCCCCTCATCCGTACCTATTTATGGGTAGTCCCTTTGTCGATCATCGTAAGATCATCAGGGTCCATGTCAGAACCTAATCCGTCGCCCTCGTCAACGACACTTTTGCCTTTTCCCCATCGGCAGGAGAAGCATCCCCTGCCCGCTTGGAAGAAGAAGCCTCCTCTTGCCCTAAAGGTGCAGAACTTTCACTAGTTGTCCCATCCGCATCCTCTTCTCCTCTCAAAAGTCACCCCAATATCGTCCTCGATATGTATCGTCGTCGTCTCCTGTATAACGAACTCATCCTCTACCAAGTCGACAGCTGAGTGAACTCATCCTCCTACATCCACGGCCTTCCTTTTGCAGGGCCTCAGGTCCGTGTCATGAGGAGGGACCTCATCATCTTTGTCAATAAGTGAAAACAAGGGAGGAACGGGCGCAAGAGCTGAAATAGGGGCGGAGGCGGAAGGCGTGGCGACCCTTCTCTTCATGAATGAGGGAACAGGCACCATGTTCATTCTTGTAACCCCCCTGATGGAACCTAAAGAAAAATAAGAGAGGGGTAAAACACGACAATGTAAACCAATATGAGTACGGCACAGACTAGAAGAATGAAAATACATATTGAGGGAAGGGCCGATTTGAATTTTTGCCATAAGCTTGGCCAGCCTCGTATCCCTACAGTACAAGGGAGGACTCGCCTGACCCAGTAAGCGAGGTTCGCCACCAGCTGAAGGGGTCGATCAATAGCTGCAAAATGGAGAAGGTTATTACACAAATTAGAAATGGACAACGGCTAAAAGCGACGAATACAAGCACTTACGGTTGCGATTCCATGCCTCATGGAAACCTGCGATATTGGCATGACGGCCTCGGTCTTAACAAAGAAAAAGCCGAGCCAAACTGTCGATTCCCTTTGTCACCCATTTTAGCCACCAAACTCTTTCCCCCACGATGTCATAGATTTACCATCGTGCCAGGGTAAAAATGGGGTGCGAAGAGATAAATTAGATGTCGCACTGAGACCTCGACGTCAGCAAGCTCGGTGAATTTTGATAACATTTTGGTCACCTTATAAACATATGGGGCGAGATGGGCTGGGCAGACCCGATAGTGATGGCAAAACTCCTCCACGAGAGGTGAGAGAGGAAAAGGATAACTGACGGAGAAAGGATAGGCGTAAAGAGCGCAATACCCTGGGCGATGGATATCTACTACGTGCTCACCCACAGGTATGACCTCAAATTGATTGGACATGCCATGTTTGGCTTTGAACTCCACTAAGCACTCATCCGTCAGAGTTGATCGGAAAACCTCTGTTACCACCTCCGATGCCCGCTGCAAATTGGGTTTCACATCAGGATTGGGGAAAATAATCTCCTTCACTAAATGAAGAGCCTCATCTTTAACGGTGAAAGTTGTGTCTCCCCTACGAACGGGAAACATGACCGCCAGTGGAGTGGGTTGATCCTCCTCATTAACACTAGAAGGAAGATTCGACATAGCTATAAAATATATGGAAAGTGGGGATATGGAAAACGAGAGTATAAAGGAGAATTAAAGATCAAAATGCAAAATAATTCGGGTGTAATAAAGCTGGAGGAGTTTCTGTGAGAGATGGTTCTAAAGAAAGTACAACTCGAACAATGGTGGAACAATCCCCATTTATAGAGATAGAGGGCACTGAACCCGAAATGGTTCATCATGATTGACACGAGAATCGAAGCGGTAGACACAATCAAAAGCCGCGAGTGAATCAATGCGATTCTTCAGGAATATGCGTCATCAAGACGAATGACGTCATGACGTCACATCTTTTCCTGGATAAGACGGTTCTAACAAATCACCCAGGAAAATTAAGATTTTAAAATATGCGGTCCAAGAAATGCCACGTCGCCTGTTTATCATAACGACCACGACCGTTGTTATCCGCTCATTGAATTCGCCCACGAGACCGACCTCACCAAAAGCAGAGGGACTAACTGTATGGGCTAAAAACTACCATAATTATATGCGGGCCTAGTCGACATTAAGGAAGCCTTCGAAGGCAGCCACGTGTCATCGATTTGGTTTCAAAAGATCGACGCCATGAGGTCGAGGTGGCTCAACAGAGGACGAAGACGAGGACGAGCACTTCCTTTAGTAAAGTAGTAACAACTAGTTTTTGAAATAAGATCCCCGAGAGAATATTCCAGTGAATATTCCTCTCAGTTGTACTATTTAGGGTTTTGTGGTTCATGTACCCTTATAAATAGAAAGGTATGTAGTTATAGAGAGGATTGGATACTCATTGTAAAAAATAATATATTGACATTCTCTAAAGATTCTTACTTTATCATCCACATACAAAATCCACCTTTTTCTCCGATCTTTATCTATCTTTTCTTCCACGATCGAAGGAGGATTCGAATATTCAAAGGCTTATCACCATCTATCTTTGTCTAAAGGAAAATTAAGGAAGATCACCTTCTTCGGGTGACCCACATTCATTTATTTATATTAATGTTATTTATTGTTATTTATTGATATTTATTGCTATCTTCCATCAATTATAACATTCTTGTTGTTATTTATTGCTGCTCAAATAGCACACGTGAGATCTTACCATAAAGACATTAGTCTATCTTTTAAATATTAATATTGACTAAGATTAACCCAACTTTATAATAAAATTCGATTGTATAAGCTTAGATCTAAATTTTGGGTAATACAAACTTCACTCATTGTCATTTGTCTGAATTAGGATAGCCGACTAAATGAACCTAACTATGAAAATAACATCTTATTATGATTCACATTAGCTTCACTGAAGTACTTCGGTTTCACTTTAAAACTTTCGAACTAGATAGATTGCACCGTGACAATTAGAGTAAAGTTCAAAAGGAGTGGGAAAGCGGCAGAAAAGAAACAAAACCAAGTGTACAAAGTATCAAATCATATTTGCAAGGGGAATATCAATGCTTAGCATGATCAAGTCCAAGCTCTAAAAATTTGTTGCCCACTTAGATAGAAGACGGCAGTCGTCTGCTATTGAGGTTGACATCTCTAATTAATAATTAAGCTCTTAGCGAGTTTAGGAGTAAACAAATTAAAATTAATTATAGAAAGGTTTGCAATACGTTCCATTTCGCGCGACTCTGCAACCTTTTTCTTTAGCCTAGCCTGTAAAAATATTTCTTCACTCAAATGGCGAGATATAAAACAAGATCTGTACTTATTCTGATATCACATATATTTTGGATTATAAAATTACAAAATATAAAATTTTGAATTGCGTCAATACTTTCTCCTCAGCCGGAGGCGGGATTGGCGCCCATTGCGTTGTGCAGGAAAACGCCATAGCCAATCTCAAGGAACAGTTAAGCTTCATAATGTCCGAAAATAAGCAAATTCAACCCTATCGGCATAATGATTGCTTTTAGTACAGTTCATCTTCTAGCGAATAGCGATTATTTAGAAAACTTAATTATAGTATAAAAATCTATACCCTCTACGTATATTCGTATAACTTAAATGTTACTACTTAAAAGCTTAAAGGCAATGGGGCCAGTGAGGAAAATAGAAATGTTGTCAGGCCATTATCATGAAACTCTCCAACTGAAGAAATGTGTGATGTTGTCGTGGACCATAACCCCGCAATTCCTCAACATTATGAACTTAGGGCAATCCAATTGCAGATTTCATTAAATATTTTACAAATAAAACGCGTGATATTACCCTCCAAACAAAGATAATAAATGAATCTGGGGTCACTTTGTTTACTGTTTGTGGGTCAGGGGGCACATGAAAATCTAATCTTTTTTCCTAAATAAAATTCGATCAACGCGTTTCTTTTCTTTTCCTTTTTTGCCTTCATTGACAGCTCATTTACACCCCCCCCCCCCCCCAACCTCAAAATTACTTTCCCTCTAAGCAAAACCAAGTACTAGTGTATGTAAAAGGAATGTAGACATAATGTATAATGTATTGTAACACAGATCCAACATTTATGTCCCCGTAAATATGTTTTTTATGTATTGAATTTCTACCAAATCAAACAATATTAAATGTACGTATCTTGCATATATTAATTTGGCGCAAACAAAACGAAAAAGCTTTAGCCTTTACCAATGTAAGGGTCCTAACTATTTTACCTGTCATTAGTATACAAAACTAAACCTAATTAATACTATTGTAGACTCTACGCAATTAATTAGTGATAAAGAAGACAAATTGAATTAAAATAAAGTAGACATTGGGGAAAGACAGACGAAGACGAATGTACAAACTTGGCTTCCAGAAAAGAAATCGAAGATTCATCAGACAACATTCAACGAAGCATTGCACATTTCTCCACAACTAAACCATTGTTTCTTGCTTGGCACTATTCCAATACGAGTAGTTATAATATATTTGAAAATATATATATTTAAAAAAAAACTATAATTTAATCAATGAAACATCGAAAGAGATACCAAAAAAGAAATGCCAGTTAATGGACAACCAATATGGTCAAAGTGAGAGCTAAAGCATGTGCTGCAACATGAAAATAGATCTTTAGGCATGTTAGACCCCCCTTTCGTACTTTGACCATCACCACAACAAATTGATGAAATACTTTAAAAAAAAGATAGGTCGCATTCACGTAGAGTGAATAAAAAGACAACAAGTAATATTTGCTCCAAGGCTTCGGAGCTAATGAGAAATTAAAGATTCAAAAAGGAAATTAAAGAACAAAAAGCAATTTAAAGTTTGGATTGCAATTAAATATAATAAATAATGGGTATAATTATTGATTAATTATACATAGACCATAAGCCATGGACAGGTATTCATACACTGAATAAAATATATGAGAATGGAAAGGGTTGTAATTCCAAACAAAACATGAGCCCAACCCTTTATCTCCCATCTCTTTGCAAAAAAACTTCTTCGAGACTTATTTTTCCTTACTAGTATTACCTAATCTAAAAACCAACCAAAGAAACAAATCATATCCGCCAATACCTTTTTCTTGAATCTTGAACCTTTCAATATCTTATTTTTTGCCTTTAAACCCTAATACTACCCCCACCAAAAAAGTCCCTATTTTGTTTAACTGCCAAAAACATCTTCGCCATCATCTTCATTCTGAAACTAACTACCCTATACTTGTTCAAATCTTCAGTACCCAAAAAACAAACAAACAAACAAATCCCCTTTCTGCTTCAAAAAAACACTATCATCTTCCTGCGTCAGTAAGTCCACTCCTGAGGAAGTTGAAGTTCTTGTGCCATTGCCACTTGCTGTACTCTCTGATTTCTCCTCTGTTGAGCTGCCGCCATATTATGTCGGTATGACAAGCCAACATCTGAACAAAAAAATTTACACAAATCAGATAAATTTCCTAAAATTAAAAATATAATTAGGGTGGGATTAGGAAATGATTATTACAAGTAGCTGGAGTGAAATTAGACTTTGGCCTAGTAGCGGCTTCCATAGCTTCTAAATTCAAATTCAAGGCTTGAACCACCCTGTCTGGCAATATAACTGGACAACCTGAATTTACACCAAACAAATTGAAGCATCAGATTAACAGAACAAACCGACCCCAAAAAGGAAAAAAGAAATTGACATCTGGTTCCAAACAGATCAGAAATAACAGGCATTAATTTATAGATTTAAGTTATTTAAAACAATTCATACTAGCCAAGAAAAAGGTCCAAATATTATCTTGGGTAAATAAGAATGCATTTTACTATACAACGAAAGTTGAATCTAAGGATTAAACTGTAACAGGGGAAGAAAATATTACCTGGTTTTTTTCTGGTTTCAGTTTGTGTACCAATTCTTCTAGGCAAAAAGACACCAGTTCCAGCACATTCCCGTTTAGGGCCAGGATTTCCTAAAAAAACAGCGCGCATGCCTGAACCAGTATTAGGCTGTTGCTGCTGAGACTGTTGTAAAGTAGGCCAAGCAGAATTTGGCAAGTTCATTAAACTACCCTTTACTCCATTTCCAGCCCTGTTCTCAGCTACTTGCTGTTGATTTTGGTTCACCGGAAACTGCCTATATCCACCTTGTTTCATCATTTGTTGTTGCTTCAAACGCTGAAACTGCATTTCCAAGGCTAAAATTAACAAACGCCCAAACAAAAAAAGTTAAAAATTTTACAAAAAACAGAGTGTAAAACTTACTTGAGCAACCTGCAATTGCTGGTATGAAAGTGGAGGCTGATTAGAGTTAAAAGAACCGGGATTCGGTTTGGTATTTTTTGGGCCAACAGGTACTGGACTTGTCTTCCGTGGAGGAGCAGCCCATATTCCACCTCCAGCTTTGATATGGTTGTACAGTCCAGTTGACTCCTCCATCATTCTAATCCTTGCCACTTCTCCGGCGGCCGCATAAAGCAGATCCATAGACACCTCGGGTCGGGCCATACGCGGCGGCGAAGATGCCTGTGATGGCCCGTTTGGGCTTCCGCGACTCGAACCCTGTTTGCAACCGCATAACGTCGACTGTGGAGAACGTGACAAACCCCAACCCTAAGGGAGGAAAACCCAGCAAACAAATTAGTCCCGAAAAAACTAAAACTGAAGACAGAAAGCAGAACAAAGAAAATAAAAGACAAAAATACCTTGGTGTTCTCCTCCAGAGTTGAGTGAGCCATTTTTCTAGTTAACCCAGTGATATAATCATCTTCATCACTCTCAGTTTCTGTTGACCCGACGACAGACTCAACGGGAGAACTCAGATCCGAGTGAGAACCAAACGGGTTAAACCCATAAGAAAACGGGTTAATCCCATCCTTACCGCCTTCACCAACACAAGAGTGGGTCTTAAAATCCATCAAAAGGTCATCGTCAGTAAGGAACTGAGGGGGAAGCCAAAACTCACAATCATCAAAATCTTTCTCCATCTTCAAATCCCACAAAAACACTAAGCAACTTCAGTACTTATATAAACAAAAAAGAGAAAAACTGTGATATGAATAGCAATAAGTAAAGAAAAAGAGTTTGCTGGTTTTTGAAGGTATAATTATACAGAGCAACAGTGATACAGAGAGAATGAAAAACAGATGGAGAGAGAGAAATGGAGGCAGCAAGTCTTTATAACGAAAAAATTTCGAACCCTAGGTGTTGGGGAGTAGATTTTATGTTCACTTGCGGTGATAGAGAGTGGGCCACGCGCCAGGGTTTGTTTTTTGGGTGCGGGAGTTGTAGCCAGGTAAGAGGAGTGGGCTCGGTCGACGAGTGGAGGGGTTTTTAGTGGGTCCGTAATCTGACAGTAGTTGCACGGCTTGCATGTGAGCCGGTGATGGGTCCCACTATGGAAGTTGAATAAAATAGTTTCAAATTTATTTTAATTTAATTGGGAAATAAATACTAAGTAGTTAATTAATTTGGAGAAGGATTAACATCGTAATGACGCCTTTGTGATTGGTTAAAGAGGGGGGTGGATAATGACAATTGTTTCTCATCCACTCCCATGTGGCACTTCATGCTTTGCATGTAAGCAAACTCATGGAATTGGGTCCATCTACTTTGCTTTTCCTTTTTTTGACAATTTAATAAATTAGTACTATAAAATTATACCAATCAAATAATGGCGTTTCATTTTTAAATGTTTTGATTTTTTTTATTTATTTTTTTTACATTTTTTCACATTTTTCTTAAGCCAAATGGTATTAGATAGCATTATGTTAAAAAATTTAAAAGTTTTTTGAAACAAACATCACCAGGCCACTCAAAATTTGAGTTTAGATTTTTAATATGGTGATTGAAACTGTGGAATCACTTAAGTGTAAATTTAAACTTTAAATCCTTTATATTTTTTATTTTTTAATTATTTGCAGAATTTCCTTTCCTCCAATAATTAACTAAAACAGAAGGGAAATCTTTTCTCTTAAAAGTCAATTGTAGCTAAATACACTTATGCTAAACATAAATTTGTAGTCCTGGAAAACAGTATAAATCAGCTAATTACGTTATGTGCAAGAACATTTTGCATCACAAATTGATAGAATCTTATTATTTTCTCTTTTTCTCGGGCGTTCATTGGTAAATCATTATTATTTTAAATAAATCTCCCCTGCCTTTCTTTTTTGCATACATATAATTGGTTCTCTTCATCTTTTCTTTTTTCACTTATTAAGTATTTTCCCTTTTTAACCTACTTATTGATACACACTATCTGTGTCTAAATTCTCCTTATTTTAGTTATTATAAAGTATTTAATTAACGGCAAATGCATCTGGTTCATTAAATTCGACATGTTATATTACTCGCGTATTTTGCAGGTTAATTGTTGTGTGAATGAAATGAATGATCACGGCAACGTATCAGGTATTTGGAGTCCTCTTATAAAAGTTTGTTATATTCTCTGTGTTTTTGATCAATTGTTCATGTTATTTGTTATCCATAAATGAAAATGACAATAGATCCAAATTTGCCTTTGAATTATCTATTTTGACTAAACTTTGTCATTTAATCATAAGTTAACAACAAAAAGTACTCATTGTTACCCTTTCATGTCATATTTGTCATGTGTTAACTAGATAAATGAAATTCTCGTTTATATAGTAATTCTGTTATTATTTGATTTTGATTGTCTAATCTGATATTGTATACAATTTTTTGTCAGATAGGAGAATTGTTACAAAATCATCAAAAATTAGAGTGTTGATCTTTTAGGAGAAAATGGACATAAATCTTTTCAAATATTTTCACTGTAGTGAACGTAAATTGACACGTAAGTTACACATTGTAATTTTAAGAGTCACAGGCACATGGTAAGAAAAACGTTTTCTTCAAAAACATTGTTCAAAATTGCACGAAAAATTGCTCAAAATGCCATCTTAATTATTCTTGGCCAAATACATAGGCAATTCCTCTAATTTGACACCAATTTTCATTTCGACACTTCATTTCAGCTTTTGTTCCATTTTGACACTCCAACCCCATTTCTTATGTTTCATTTTAACATAAAAAATTGATTCACGGTAAAAAATGAATAGTGTGTGTATAAACGCTTGTGAGGTGTAATAACTATCCAATTAAATGTTGCCACTTGGTTTTTAATTCATGTCAAACGGATTTAACCCAAATATTCAGAACCCTGAATTAATAACTTTGAATGTGATTTAAACACATTGTTATGTTTTTGACAGCTTTGTTACTTTTGAAAGTAGCAAATTTAAGTTATGTATTTTGAAGACTATATATTTAATATCTGATTTCAAGCCACTATTATTCACGATCAAGCTAAAAAAGCCCTTGTTATTTGAGAAATCTATCATTTATCAATATGATGAATATATTGATGATAATTGAATTAAAAAGTGATGAATAATTTAAATAATCAATTAAAAATCGATTATTTTTAACATCAAATAAATTCTTGTACTTAGCAAAAGAAAACTACCAATTAAACTAGAATGTAAAGGCAAAGAATTAGATTATTATAATAGCAAAGAACCAGATTAATATATATATATACGGTCGAAATAGATTTCGGCTTTCGCACGTCTGATCGAGTTCGAATGGTAATCGATCGAAGTAAGACTTCGAGATGGGTTCCGAAGATGGAACAAACAAGCCTCGAACCCGAGGGGCCGATTAATGTCGAGTTCGATATTGTTATCGAGCTCGAATCCAAATCGAACTATGATGCAAAGCAAAGCTATCAAGCTTATGATACAGAGACCAACCAACATTGACCCCGAATTAATTTAAGGGTCCGAGTCAGAATCGAGTTTAAGCCAAAGATCGAGAGCTCGAGTTAGAATCGGGCTCAAGCCGAGATCGAGAGCCCGAGGGAGATCGGACTCACACACAAAAGTCGTTGCAATCCCACTAGATGAGAGAATCTTGACAGGAAATTGTGGAAAAGTTGAATTATTTTGGATCTCCCACTGAGTATTTTTTAATTATATTTAAAGTAAGATCCATCTACAATAAAAGAGGGGTTTTTATCATTTCTCGAAGGGTAGTTTTTTGGAGCTCACATTGTAATTAAAGCAACATATTCACTTATATTCGAGAGTTATTTTTTTAAGCCTCATAAACTGATTCATCTTGCTTGGTCCCAAAAAATCGCTTTTGTTACAACTGTATTTATTTTGTCTTCTCTACGGTCCATATTTAATATTTTCTTTTATCCATACAGTTTGTATTGAGCTATATCACATATCCTTAAAACTAAGAATAAATTCAACTCTATCCGTTTTTCGGGTAAACAGTTTGGCGCCCACCGTGGGGCTAAGGATAACAGTGGTTATTTGATTTGAATCTGAAAAAACACGCCATTGTGGTTTGCGCTTGTTTCCGAAAATATCTTGAATTTCGGATTAGCTACGACTAACCATCAATCAAATGGCTTCACCGATCGATAACGGGGCCGGTCTTCAAGACGAAAACAACAACTTGACACCCAGTACTGAAAGACCACTTGTGAACACCGTTGGAGCTCGAATCGGAGCGCCAATTGATATCAATTCGCATGTAGCCATTGAGGCGAACCTACACGCTGAACCCGAGAATAGCATCCATGGTGGCACTCGGTCTGCGGCTCGAGTTACCCATAACATCGAGGAAAACTGTGTTAGCTTGCGTATGATTTTCGAAATATTGCAAGCCCAACAGGAAGTAATAGCTCAGTTGCAGAGCCAAACCCAGCAACAAAGCAGGCCGGAGCCCAATCCACCCCGAGAAATCACCCACAAAACGAAAACAACCATAGTGAAGTCAAATGAGAAAGAATCGGAGACTACTCCTAAAATTGCTAAATTGCTCGAAGAACTCACAAAGCGAGTCGAATCTAATGATAAAATAGTAGAAACTGACAACTCTATGGTCGATCAGATCCCGGGAGCTCCACTAATGATATAAGGGTTGGATTCGAAAAAATTCGTTCCAAAACCTTTTTCCTCGAGCGCAGCCCCGAAACCAATCCCCAAAAAATTCCGTATGCCCGAAATTCCCAAATATAATGGAACGACCGATCCCAACGAGCATGTCACTTCTTACACATATGCCATCAAAGGCAATGATTTAGAAAATGATGAAATCGAATCTATGTTGCTAAAAAAATTCGGAGAGACCCTCTCGAAGGGGACAATAATTTGGTATCACAACCTACCGCCAAATTTCATCGACTCATTCGCCATGTTAGCATATTCCTTTGTGAAAGCAACTGTCGGCGCCATAAAAGTTGCAACAAGGAAATCGAACCTCTTCAAGTTAAGACAAAAGTATAACGAGATGCTGAGGGAGTTCGTATCTCATTTTCAAATGGAACGAATGGACTTGCCACCAGTCACAGACGATTGGGATGTTAAGGCTTTCACTCAAGGTTTGAACGAGCGAAGTTCGACGACTTCACGGCGATTAAAGCATAACCTGATCGAATACCCAGCCATCACATGGGCCGACGTGCAAAATCGGTACCAATCAAAAATTAGGGTCGAAGATGATCAATTGGGGTCTGAACCCGATGTTCGAAGGGATACTAATCGGGAACGAGATCCGATTGGGGACCAGTCACAGACCGATCATGCCCAGAGATCTGAGTTCAGGGCTCAACGCTGATACCCCTCAGAGACCAGTGCTTAAACGCACTAAAACATCGATTGTGAGAGAAAAGCGATCTCGAACTCAAGATTACACACCCATAAGAACTTTGTCCTTCAATGATGAAGATACAGAAGGAGTCGTACAACCTCATAACGATGCACTGGTAATATTCGTACTCATGAATAAAACTAAAGTTAAGCGTGTGTTGATTGAACCAGGTAGCTCGGCCAACATCATCAGATTGAAGGTCGTAGAACAGCTCGACATGCAGGACCAGATCGTACCCGCAACCTTGGTTCTAAACGAATTCAATATGGCATGTGAAACCACCAAAGGCGAGATAATTCTACCAATAAATATGGCCGGAACCATCCAGGAAATGAAGTTTCATGTGATCGAAGGTGACATGAGATACAACGCCCTTTTCGGAAGGCCATGGATCTACAACATGAGAGTTGTACATTCGACCCTACACCAGGTCCTCAAATTCGCAACATCGAGAGGAATCAAAACAGTGTACGGAGAACAACCAGCCGTAAGAGAAATATTCGTCGTCGAGGAAGCGAAACCAATATCATCGCCTTCTCCAGTAAAGGGATCGGGCTCAGAAGGGGAACGAGATACCAAATAGCAATCACAGACATCGGCTTCAACCCAACCAGATAACCAGAAGATCGAAGAAAATGATGATCAGAGGATCCCTCGATCCTTAGTGATTCCCGATGACTCCAACGCCACCAAATCGACAATTGAGGAATTGGAGCAAGTCACAATAATCGAGCGCTGGCCTGAATGAAAGGTATACCTGGGAACAGGGTTGAGCCCTGAACTCAGGAAGAAACTTATTCAATTTCTTATCGATAACATTGATTGCTTTGCCTAGTCCCATTTAGATATAACTGGGATCCCTCTGGACATAATGACGCATCGGCTAAGCTTGGACCCTAAGTTCAGATCGGTGAAGCAAAAGAGAAGACCCCAGTCCGAGGTAAAACACACATTCATAAAAGACGAGATAACCAAACTTCTCAAGATAGGGTCCATTCAGGAGGTAAAATATCCCGAATGGTTAGCCAATATAGTTGTAGTGCCTAAAAAAGGGAACAAACTTAGAATGTGTGTGGACTATAAGGATTTGAACAAAGCGTGCCCAAAGATACTTTTCCGCTGCCCAACATCGATCGCATGATCGATGCCACGGCCGGTCACGAGATCCTTACTTTTCTCGATGCCTATTCCGGGTATAATCAAATCCAGATGAACCCGGAGGACCAAGAAAAGACTTCATTCGTCACCAAATATGGAAGATATTGTTATAATGTGATGCCCTTCGGGCTAAAACATGCAGGGGCTACTTACTAAAGCCTAATAAATAAAATATTCGAAGAACAAGTAGGTAAATCAATGGAAGTTTATATTGATGACATGCTAGTTAAGTCCCCGTGCGCAGAGGACCATTTGACTCATTTGTAGGAAACGTTCGAGATTTTGAGAAAATACAAAATGAAGCTCAACCCCGAAAAATATGCTTTCGGGGTCGGTTCGGGCAAGTTCCTCAGCTTCATGGTGTCAAATCGGGAAATCGAGATTAACCCCGATAAAATCAAGACCATCGAAGACATCACCATTGTGGACAGCGTGAAAGCTGTACAAAGGCTAACGGGATGGATTGCAGCCTTAGGCCGATTCATTTCGAGATCATCAGATCGAAGTCACAAATTTTTCCCTCTACTCAAAAAGAAGAACGATTTCACTTGGACCCCGTAATGCCAAAAGCATTAAAGGAACTAAAACAATATCTGTCGAGCTCACCACTACTTCACACTCCAAAAATAGACGAAAAACTTTGCTTGTACTTGGCAGTATCAGAAATCGCTGTAAGCGGTGTCATAGTTCGAGAAGAGCAAGGTACGCAATTTCCCATTTGTTATATAAGTCGAACCTTAGGAGAAGAAAAAACTAGATATCCGCACCTAGAAAAGTTGGCATTTGCACTAATAAGCGCCTCTAGAAAGTTACGACCGTACTTTCAATGTCACTACACATGCGTATTAATGACTTACCCACTTCGTAATATTTTGCATAAACCCGAACTATCAGGTCGATTGGCCAAATGGGCCGTCGAACTCAGTGGGTACGATATCAAATATCAACCCCGTACGGCCATCAAGTCTCATATTTTAGCAGACTTCGTGGCCAATGTCACGCAACCCTCGTATCCGAAGTCGAAAAAGAACTCCTGCTGAAATTGGGTACATCATCGAGAGTATGGACCCTTTTTATGGACGGGGCTTCAAACGTGAAGGGGTGGGCTAGGCATAGTTTTAAAGTCACCCACGGGTAACACTATTAGGCAATCTATTAAAACTACCAAGTTGACTAACAACGAGGTCGAGTATGAGGCCATGATTGCAGGTTTCGAGCTAGCTAAAAACTTAGGAGCAGAAGTTATTGAAGCCAAATATGACTCTTTGTTGTGGTAAGTCTAGTAAACAAAACCTTCGAAGTTCGAGAAGACAAGATGCAAAGGTATTTGGACAAACTACATGTCACTTTGCACCATTTCAAACAATGGACTTTACAGCATGTTCCACGAGAGCAAAACAGTGAGGCCGATGCACTTGCGAATTTGGAATCATCAATCGGGGAAGGTGACTTGAGCTCGGGGACTGTCGTTTAACTCTCGAGATCCGTGATCGAAGAAGGTCACACCGAGGTAAATTCTACAAGCTTAACCTGGGATTGGAGAAATAAGTATATTGAATACTTAAAGAACGGAAAGTTCCCATTGGACCCTAAAGATTCAAGGGTCCTACGGACTAAAGCTGCTCGATTCACGTTGGCTTCAGATGGAACGCTATACCAAAGGACATTCGATGGACCATTGGCAGTATGCTTGGGTCCAGGAGATACCGATTACATCTTACGTGAGGTGCACGAGGGCATCTGTGGGAATCACTTCGGTGCCGATCCATTAGTCCGAAAAATAATCAGGGCAGGGTATTATTGGATCGATATGGGCAAAGATGCGAAGGAATTTGTTCGAAAATGTGACAAATGTCAAAGGTTTGCACCAATGATCCATTAAATCGGAGAGCAACTTCACTCAATCTTATCCCCATGGCCATTCATGAAATGGGGAATGGATATCATCGGCCCTCTGCCATCGACCCAAGGTAAAGCTAAATTCATTTAATTTATGACTGACTATTTCTCTAAATGGGTTGAAGCATAGGCGTTCGAGAAAGTAAGAGAGAGAGAAGTTATAGACTTTATCTGGGATCATATCGTATGTCGATTCAGGATACCCGCCGAAATAGTATGTGACAATGGGAAACAATTTGTGGGCAGCAAAGTGATGAAATTCTCCGAAGACCACAAAATAAGAAGGATATTATCAACACCGTATCATCCCAGTGGGAACGGACATGTCGAATCAACGAACAAAACTATCATTCAAAACCTAAAGAAGAGGCTGAACGACGCTAAAGAAAAGTGGAGAGAAATCCTACCCGAAGTCCTCTAAGCATATTGAACGACTTCAAAATCTAGTACGGGGGCAACCCCGTTCTCCTTAGTATATGGGTCCAAAGCATTGGTACTAGTCGAAATCGGTTAACCCAGTACCAGATTTCGATATATGACAGAAGGATCAAATAACGACGCTATGAATACTAGCCTCGAATAATCGGACGAAAAACGAGAAGTTGTTCTCGTCCAATTGGCCGCCCAAAAGTAACGAATCGAAAGATATTATAATCGAAGAACCAAGCTCCGCCATTTCAAGCCCGGGGACTTAGTGCTAAGGAAAGTTACCCTCAATACCCGAAATCCGAACGAAGGAAAACTAGGACCGAACTGGGAAGGACCATATCAGGTTCTCGAGAACGTCGGAAAGGGATCATACAAGCTCGGCATTATAAACGGCAAACAATTATCAAGCAATTGTAATGTGTCACATCTAAAACGATACTACTGCTAAGGTACGACCCTCCCACATTCATTTACATTTCAAAACTGACCCCTGCAGAAGACCGATCAGGAGCTACGATGGATCATTTGATACGAAGCCTTAAGATCTGAAAGCACGCGTTGCACTCTTTTTCCCTTAGACCGGTTTTATCCCAAATGAGTTTTTGGGCAAGGTTTTTAATGAGGCAACCAATGATCGTGTTGCGCTTACAACAGTATCCGAGGCCTCTTTACAATCGACATCGAATACCGGGGGGGCATTAGCCCTCAAAAATATCAAGTTCTGATACAAGAAAGTTATTTTGCAACAACGGGTTTCCAATAGGAAAAGTTGTAAGAGCCAAATGGTCAAAACGAACCATGCTCATGTAGTTGGCCCGAACCCAGACGCGAAACATAAACACATGAATAGTGACTTGCAAAGAAAGTTCTCCTCTTTGCCAACATCTTATATCCAAGAAAAATTCCTCCATTTTGAGATTCATTATGCAAACAGAATTAAGATAAACTCGAGTTCGAATCATTCACTCGACTACTAAGACTACGGGCTACATTACTTCGAGTTAGAATCATTCACTCGACTACTAAGCCTACGGGCTACTTTTATTTTGAGTTCGAGCAAGCACTCACTCGACCATTATGCCTACGAGCTACATTACTTCAAGTTCGAATCATTCACTTGACTATTACGCCTACAGGCTACTTTTATTTCAAGTTCGAGCAAGCAGTCACTCGACCATTAAGCCTACGGGCTACATTACTTCGAGTTCGAATCTTTCATTCGACTACTAAGCTTACGGGCTACTTTTATTTCGAGTTCGAGCAAGCACTCACTCGACCATTATGCCTACGGGCTACATTACTTCGAGTTCGAATCATTCACTCGACTATTACTCCTACGAGCTACTTTTATTTCGAGTTTGAGCAAGCACTCACTCGACCATTACGCCTACGGCTACATTACTTCGAGTTCGTATCATTCACTCGACTATTACGCCTACGAGCTACTTTTATTTCGAGTTCGAGCAAGCACTCACTCGACCATTACGCCTTCGGGCTACATTACTTCGATTTTGAATCATTCACTCGACTACTAAGCCCACGGGCTACTTTTATTTTGAGTTTGAATCATTCACTCGACTACTAAAGCCTACGGGATACTTTTATTTCGAGTTTGAGCAAGTACTCACTCGACCATTACGCCTACGGACTACATTACTTCGAGTTCGAATCATTCACTCGACTACTAAGCCTACGGGCTACTTTTATTTCAAGTTCGAGCAAGCACTCACTCGACCATTATGCCTACTGGCTATATTTCTTCGAGCTCGAATCATTGACTAACTAATAAGCCTAAGGGCTACATCACTTCAAGTTTGAATAAGCACTCGCTCGATTATAAAAGGCTATGAAGTCCAAATTTGATTAAGTAGTTTAAATCATTCATAAGGCGTGAATAAAGTCTTCACAAAATATAAGCAAGTCGGCAAAATTGTCTGCACGATTGATTACAACGTAAAACATTAAAGACTAGGCTTCCTGGTCATCCTCAGGAGCGGTCTCTTCTCTATCGGGCTCCCTCCTCCCCCCCCCCCCGTTCTCGGATCCGCTCTTACTCCCATCATCATCATCATTGTCATCATCATCGTCATCGTAAACCAGGGCTTCAGCATCGGCTTCGAGTTCTTTGGCCCTTTTTTATCTCTTCAGCAAGATCGAAACCACGAGCATGGATCTCCTCGAGGGTTTCCCTCCGAGATCGGCACTTAACAAGTTCGGTGACCCAATGTGCTCGAGTATCGGCGGTCTCGGCCGCCTCTCTTGCTTGGACCTGGGCAGCTTCAGCATCGGCCCGAAAGACGGCCACGAGTGCATCCGCATCGACCTTCGCCTTTTCGGCATCAGATTCGGCCTTGGCAAGTACAGAGGCCAACCGAGCCTCGAGCTCATCTATTCTTCTTGCTTGAACCAAGCCTTTTTCCTTCATTCTCTGAAGTTGGGTTTTGGTCGATGATAACTGGGCTCGAGCAATTTCTTTCTCTGCAGCAAAGCGGTCCATACCTTCTTTCCACTGCAAAGACTCCGCTTTTATCATGTCGGCCTCCTCACGAAGCTTCCCGATCATCTTAATTTTTTTGCTGCAACTATGAGACCGAAAAATTAGCCATCGTTCCGGTATCAAGCCCATAGGATTTTAAAAGTATCATTACCTGCTCACATAAATTGGTCTGATCTCGATAAGCCTTGGCCAACTCAGCTCGGAGGTCTTTTATTTCCTCTTCTCTCTGCCCTAAGAGAAGTGTTAAGGAGTTCCTCTCATCAGTAACCCGTTGAAGGTCGGTCTCGTATCGACACATCTTGTTTTGGGATCGAGAACATGCTTCTCGATGAACTACCGCTGCCTACAAAAAAACAAGAAACGAAGTTAACGAAGAGTTAACATAAAGGTAGTACCGACAAAATAATTTTAAGGCTTACCTGATTCAAAGCCTGCCGCACCCCGTGAAAAAGATCTGATTCATCACCAGTACCGGCAACGTCCTCGATACCGGTAAACAGGTCACGAAAAGGATCCTCTCCATCATGAGGAATGTCTAGATCGAGGGCCCCCAGAGCTTGGGCTTCCCGAATCACCTCGGCGGAAAAAGCGGTAAAAGTGGGCGAATCTTCGATTGCTGCTGCCCCAAATGAATCACTTGGAGCATTCTATTCGGTTCGAAGGGATTCGAGGGCCCTTTCAGACATATCCCCTATCCGTTGGCTCCGATGAGATGCGTCTTCGATCTCCGATAATTCAGGGATTCCACCCGAATCTTTCTCCGGTATATCCTCAGTTCAAGGCGGAGCCTCATGAGGCATCATCGATCCAGCTGTCGATGGGGCATCGGTGTTTCTCTTCGTTCGGGCCGCCAGCGCGAACCCATCATTTTTTTCTTCTTCATCATATTCATCCCTTAGACGCAGAACTGATTCCACGGTCAAAGGAATGGCATTCTTGTTCGACTTACGAGCTGTCCTCTTCTTCGGTTTTGGATCTTCGGGAATAGAGGCTCTTTTCCTTTTATTTCAATTCACCGGCTTTGGAACAGAGGCCAAAGTTTCTTCCTCATTGGACAAGGGCTTCAAACCGCATCTTTGCCCAAACCTGTATATGGAAAATTTTATTAAACCACCTCGTTCGAATTATCAAAGAGTACGAGAAAGAGGCTTACCATGATTTTTGGCCTCCCACCGACCCTTTGACAAATCACGCCATGAGCGCTCGATGTATGTGGAGGTCGAAACAAGAGCTCGTACCCAATTCTTGAGATCGGGAACTGCTCCGGGCATCTAGGGAACCGTTACGTCATAAAAAGAAGAGTGTCGGTGAGAAAAGAAATGAAAGAACAAAATAGAAGTAACAGCATAATCACACTTACGTTTCATATTCCACTCCTTGGGAAAGGGCATCTTTTCGGTCGGAATGAGGTCCGAAGTCCTCACTCGAATGAACCTGCCCATCCCTCCCCGATCCTTATCCTCATCAATGCTCGAGAATAGAGCCTTGGTAGCCCGACGCTGAAGTTTTATTATCCCTCCTCGAAAAAGTCAAGGACGGTACAATCAGATAAGATGGTCGAGGGTGAACGACATCCCCTCGATTTTGCTCACAAAGTATCAGATCAGGATAATTATCCGTCAAAAAGATGGATGGACTTGGCCTAGGTTTATTTGGTATTGACGACAAAAGTCAATAATAACGGAATCGAGAGAACCTAACGTGAAAGGGTAAGTATACACATTCAAAAACCCTTTCACGTAAGAAGTGATATCTTCGTCAAAAGTAGGAATTACTATTTCTTTTTTATCCCAATTGCAATCTTTCTTTAGCTGCTTGAGGTGCTTCTCGGTTATCGAACATATGTACCTCGATACTGGCTCACATCGGCCAGGGACCGATGAGCCTTTATCGACCTTTAAATCAGAAGTAAGAACACACGCCCTAGGGAACGCACTCCTCAGGTCGTGGTTCTGTCGGTGTCTCATCAACGGCACACTGTAAAGATGAAGCTTTCTCTTTCTCAGGAATGGTTTGTGATGTTTTCGCCATTTTCGAATTCAAAGGTAAGGAATAGAAGAAAGTGACAAGGATTTGGGAGAATTGAAGAGGGGCTTTTGCAAAGAGAAACCATAGATTTACGGGTAAGTCAGAGAATACGAAAATGGACTTGGGAAATTTGGAAGATTAAAGATGTAAAAGTGGTAAATGATAAAAGGAAGGGTTATTTATAGGTATAAGCGATGGCGGTTCAGTATCAGCGGTGGCCGACCACCATCTGACATGCATTAAATGCCTTGAAAGAGTAAAACCGACGGAACAACTATCACATGCGTCATGATCGAGCCTGATGGAAACGTCAGGTTATAATCCGATCGAGCCGTTAAAAGATCATATCGTTTCTCACCACATTCTTTCTGAGAAACGAGGAGACTATCTGTATACGGTCGAAATAGATTTCAGCATACGCACGTCTGAATGAGTTCGAATGGTAATCGATCAAAGTGAGACTTCGAGATGGGTTCCGAAGATGGAACAAACAAACCTCGAACCCGAGGGGCCGATCAATGTCGAGTTTGATATTGTTATCGAGCTCGAATCCAAATCAAACTATGATGCAGAGTAAAGCTATCAAGCTTATGATCCAGAGACCAACCAACATTGATCCCGAATCAATTCAAGGGTCCGAGTCAGAATCGAGCTTAAGCCAAAGATCGAGAGCTCGAGTTAGAATCGGGCTCAAGCCGAGATCGAGAGCCCGAGTCAGATCGAACTCACAGACAAAAGCTGTTGCAATCCCACTAGATGAGAGAATCTTGACAGGAATTGTGGAAAAGCTTAATTATCATGGATCTCCCACTGAGTATTTTTAATTACATTTAAAGTAAGGTCCCTCTACTATAAAGAGGAGTTTTTATCATTTCTAGAAGGGCAGTTTTTTCGAGCTCACATTGTAATTGAAGCACCATATTCACTTATATTCGAGAGTTATTATTTTAAGCCTCATAAACTAATTCATCTTGCTTGGTTTCAAAAAATTGCTTTCGTTACAATTGTGTTTATTTTGTCTTCTCTGCGGTCCATATTTAATATTTCCTTTTATTCGTACAGTTTGTATTGAGCTATATCACATATCCTTAGAACTATGAATAAATTCAACTCTATCTGTTTTTCGAAAAAAAAGTTTGGCGCCCACCGTGGGGCTAAGGATAACAGTGGTTATTTGATACGAATATGAAAAAACACGCCATTGTGTTTGTGCTTGTTTCCGAAAATATCTTAAATTTCGGATTAGCTACGACTAACCATCAATCAAATGGCTTCACCGATCGATAACGGGGCCGGTCTTCAAGACGAAAATAACAACTTGACACCCAGTACTGAAAGACCACTTGTGAACACCGTTGGAGCTCGAATCGGAGCGCCAATTGATATCAATTCGCATGTAGCCATTGAGGCGAACCTATATGTTGAACCCGAGAATAGCATCTATGGTGGCACTCGGTCTGCGGCTCAAGATACACATAACATCGAGGAAAACCAAAACCAAATCAAATTTGATCGATTTTTAAAATTTAAAACCAAAACCAAACCAAACCTAAAAAGTTTTTTTTTTTGGTCGATTTGGTTCGATTTTTCGCATTTTTATAAACACCCCTACCTATAGTAGTCTAATATGGATGGAATTGCTGGGACTTGTGACAAGGAAAATATTTGACTGATAGAAAGATTATGTTATGTAGTGACATGTTAGATTAATGGTGCCTTCCTATTAATTTCAGATGAAGATATGGATTCTATTAAATAAAGATAAGAAAAAACTGACTCACTAAATAAAGGAATTAAAAAAATGGCAAAACTCTGAAGCTTATCGGAGATGGAGATCAAAAGCAACCAATAAATTATTTAAAAGAGTAGATGAAATAAATAACGGGGAAGGAGGTTAGGCATTTAAATATGTGTACAACTGAAATAAAATTACTATTAAAATAGTGCCTCACGCGCCTATCAGGCAAGGAAACTCACCCAATGCAACTAGTCAGCCTTTTGTGTTTAAATGAAACATAAAAAATGAAGTTGAAATGTCAAAATGGAACAAGATCGAGACAAAGTGTTAAAATAAAAATTGACTCCAAGTTAAAGTGATTGTCTATGTATTTGGCCATTATTCTCTATACTTTTAAGTTTTTGAAAAAATAAGATGGAATTTGGTGGGGAATGAGAAAACAAGACAAATGTAGTGGTGGAAAGAGGCAGCAGGTTCAGGAACCTGAGTGTACACTGGAAGCCTATAATAAGGTCATGGTCAACCTGCACAAAATCTCTCTGTTGCAGTGTTTCAGAGATGCACTCTCTAATAAAACAAAGAATTACTAATGCGCCAATCCCACTGTGGACATGGTTTAGAGTTTGTTTTTATAAAATAAAAATTTACCACGTCACAAGTTATTTAGTAGATGTTTGGACGTATATTGGTTGAAATTTAAAATTATATTGAAAAATAATTTTTTTAAAAGTTAAGGATATGTTTGAATATGCATTTTACTTAAAAAAAAATTGTGAGAGGCCGAAAATTTTTCACCCTTGGAACTTGAATTATTTTTTTAATTAATTTTTTAAAAATTGATCAAATCCCCTGAATAGATAATATTTTTTTTTAAAATAGTTAGAAAAATCTATATCGAAATGGGAACTTAATATTTGAGAGTAGACTGCTGATACTGATCACAAAATAGTAACCAGTACTAACATCTAAGAAATTGCGAAGTACGAATTGTTCACACTAGAGGGATAAATGTAATGTTGTACACTATTGGTGAGATTTTGAATTCAAAATTTAGAGAATTTCGATCTTACAATTAGGCTAGACCTCGTTATTTTTAATAGAATATAAGCGACTCAGCAATAATATTTCATTGGTCATATGTATGTGGCACTTTTTTCTATTTTGAAATGGTCTAAAGTATTTACCGAATATCATTTCAACAACTTCAACGCATTTTATGATTACAATTTACATGAATTTTAAACTTTGATGTTATACTTTTTTTTTTTCTCTTAAACCAACATTTTAGCTATTTAACTTCATAAATTATTCGACTATTGCTTGTATAAAGTCTGTGTCTAACTAAATTTAAACTTGTATACAGTTAAATAATTTTATATAAATTAAGATGGATAAAATAGTACTCCTAGTAATAAGTAATAACTAGTAAACCAAAAATCATCAAACAGATAATAATTGTTATGTAGGTAATTTTTAAATTTCATACCACATAATAATGAATTTTCAGTGCCAAGTCCAGCATGTATTTGTTAATCTGTAACTGAAGTCTATGGACAAGCGTATTATTGCGTGTAAGTGACATGTTTCCACGTTTTCGATATGAGTCTGCTTGTTTTATTAATCTGTAGATCAGCTTGGCTTAAATTTATGATATACAAGTGTTTACCCGAAAAATCGGATAACGTTGAATTTATGTATGATTCTAAGGGTAAGTAGATTCCTTTTGGTCTGAAAATAACAATACACGTATTTATGGTGCAAAAATAGAAAATGATGAACAAATATATTTAGTGAGCTTTAGAAAGATAAACACAATGAATTCTTAATCCCAGCGAACCTCCCTTCTATTACAATCTATCTTCCCTTTTATAGCCAAGGATCACTACTTTATCAATAGCAACATGATGGAATAATATTACTAGTGGAGGACCCATGATGGTGTGTCTCATCCTTAATTCCCATCGAGATTCTCTCTTTTGGTTCGGTTGTAACAGCTTTTTGTCTGTGAACTCGATACCGACTCGAGCTCGGTATCGGATCGGAACCTCGGCCTTGGTTTCGAGCTAGGTGATCACTTTCGGGCATCGATGTTCGGGATCTGTATCGGTCGATGTTACCTCGGTCGATTCGAACGCCCCGAGCTCGACGCCCCCATCTCAGAATTCGTTCAGGTTCTCCATGAAGATATCCCTTGACTGAAATGCCATCCTCGATCGATCTTCATGATCAAGGATCGGTTTTAACCGTATACAACAAGTATTTACTTATTTTATTATCCCATTCTAACAGAAGCTTTACTTTGAATAAGTTGCAATAATTTCTCAAAACAAATAAGTATAAGTGCAAGTAAATCATTCAACCATAGAGATCTTTTTTATATCATCTGTACTTATTCTGGATAAAGCATAATAAATATTCTATGTCCTTACTGTTTTGAAGAGGTTCTATTCCCCAACATGTTGATCATATCATTTTGCCGGTATATGCTCAAAAGGGTTCAATCGTTGTTCATATTATAGTGTAAAGATTTTTTATTTAAAAAAAAAAAACTAATTACACATAACTACCTATTCATAAATCAGTTATTTGGAAAAATATGAAAGCGATAAACTCTAATTAGAGCGGTCATATTTGTATTATACAGAGGAGTAGTGATATTATCGAGTAAATTTTATGGGTGACCATCCAATTTTGTACGCATTACACAAAAATCACTATTCTTTCTTTTGTTATATAAAAATCATTTTACTTTGCTCCATTTTTCACAAAAATAACTTTGGACATTTTTTGTTAAAATCCCACCTAAAATGTGAGAGAAATTAACAAAAAATGATCCTTATACTTTCTAGTAAGTTTAATATGCGCCCACAAATATACTCCTTAGTTGTTTTGATTAATAAAGTTGTCAAAAGTGAGTACTTTTGGTTTTCGTCGAGTATTTAATAAATTATAATTGTTATTTTAATAAAAAATGCGAAAAAGAGATTACTATGGAATCACATTTAGAAGTGTATTTTTTACAACTTCGGCTATTTTTGACTTATTATAAGATTTTGTATAACTTTTTAGGTGTAATATGCTATTTTAAAATTTATTTCTAGCATCTTGTGCATTTTTTATTTTACGACTTCTGGATTTGACAAGTCCATCCCATCAAAGTATTTAGTCTTACTTACGACTAGGTATAAAATAACTGAATTTTGTTGTTTCATAATCAATCATGCAGTCCGAAGATATAAAATTTGTATATCATGAAAGGAGTAACTCATTTTCAACGTGAATATAGGTTAGTTGCATTAAATTCGATTGTGGTGATTGGTGAATTTGCGTTCATCCATTGGTTCGACTTTTGGACAAATCATTAGTTTTTTTTATCGATTAAAGGATCAAATACTAACTATTTAATTTAGTCCGGAAGAGGTGTGATCTGTTTGTATATATTGCAATAGTAAGCTACAGAGCTAAAATGTGTCGTTACATTCTTGTTTACTTTCCAACTAGTTTCACACTTATAATATTTTTATAATAACTTTATGTTTAAGTTAGCAGAGCACCTATGATTTTTAATTTTTTTTTTCCATTACTGGATTTGACGGAACTATATTAGTAATTTTAGTTAATTAAATTTTAGTTTTCAGTATATTTAATAAGCATAGTTTATTAAATCTTCCATGAAAATTAAAAGCGCTCACTTTTGACAATCTTATGGGATCAAAATAGCTAGGGAGCATATTTAAGGGCAATTTGAATTTACCCCAAATATAAGGATCATATTTTGTCATTTTCTCACATTTTAGGTGAGTTTTTTACAAAAAAAAAAAAATGATCAAAGTTATTATTGTGAAAAATGGAGCAAAGTAAAATGATTTTTATATAACAAAAGAAAGAATAATGACTTTGGGGTAATGAACACAAAGTTAAGTGACCACTCATGAAATTTACTCTGATATTATCTATTGTCACAAAAGAGCAATGAATGCCAAGCGAACCCATGATTCGATCTTAATAAGTTTAGCTTTTATGTTATTACTACTGAACTTATAATTCATAATTATGAGTTTAGAACTTGATATTTGCTAAATTTTACTTTTTACATATTTATCTATATTCAATATTAGCTAGTAATTGCGTTGAACACGTTGACACTAAAAGTTGCCTCTCGTGAATGTTGTTTATATTTCATACATACTATATTATATTAACATATAATAGTGACAAATGAACATTTGATTGTACATATCTATCGGTATATTTTTGCAATAGAATGGCGAAATTATCAAAAATTTGTATACGCAAACAAAGCAATAGTCCAAGGAAGTCATACATTATCTAAAGAGCATCTTAAACATATATACTAGAAGTAATAACATTTTGTCAAATAGACCTAAAGCATGTGGGGTTTAAAAGTGTGTTTGTCGGCGACTCCACTTGCTCTCTAACGTAGTAATTTGTTTTTCTTTCAATCGATGTTCGTTATTCTCTTTACGGAATCCACTAATTTAGATTTGTATTGCGTATAATTTATTAAAGAAAAACGTTTATTACTAAGATTTTATTCATTTTCAGGTTTCGAATTAAAACCTCTAATTAAAGGTAATGAAATCTTATATAATGAAAGTTTAACGTTGTATGAAAACATCCATCAAGTTGGCTGTCAATTATTTTGTCTTAATTAGCTGCACCTTTTTTATAAACTACTCTTACGTACCAACAATCACTGCAGATTTTCACAAGTGGTCTACTTGTAGGAGAAGTCATAATCTAATACTCCCGACTAAGACCTCTGTCATTTTCTGCTTATTCAAAATACAGTGGGAAATTTTGGTTTTTTCACATTTCTTCTCACACAATGTTCATATGGATTTCAAAAAATTTAACTGGATTTCGATATTCTTTATTTTCTCAACATAATTAACATGAATTTAGTACAAATCTTTAAATAATATAATAAAAAAATATGAAAAATGAACGCATATATCGATTTGTTCATTTTATTTTCTTTAGTAAGAATATAAGATTAATATAAAGTTCGAGTTCCTCTTATTTAGATGACTTTTTTTTAGAAATGTAAAGTCAAATTTAATTGTTAAAAAGAAGAGGGGGGGGTGGGGTGAGGGTGGGGGTAAAAAGAGTGCAACTGCCTGCCAATCTATCATTTGTGTGATCCTTTTACCGAGCTTTTAGTCAAATGAAAAAAGCATAAAGTGAAATTTCAAAAAAATAAAATAAAATAAAGTGAAATCAATTTACTTTTTCAACTAACGACCGTCATTTTCCCGCGCGAAACTTATTGCCCCGTCATTTTCATATCTCCGACACAGCCGGCGTTAGACGGCGCTTATTCCCGCCTTATCTTTACTTTTTTAAAGAAGAATTAACTTAAATAACAGCATACCCCAACGCTAAAACTTATAATAGACGAATGTATAATATATATATAATTTATGTGTAATATATATATATATAATCGTATATAATTATTGTATAATTTATGTATAGTGTATAATTACTGGTCATGAAAAATAAACAGTGAATGCGATCGACTATTAGTATAATGTTTCATGGGCACGAAGCGCACACATAAATTGTAGTCCCTCCGTTTCAATTTAGATAAATTAGTTTGACTCGCCACAGAGTTTAAGAAAAAAATAATTTGAAAATTATGGTCTTAAAAGTTTAAGGGGGTAAAAGTTTTGTGTTGTCATAATATCTGTGTAGTTGTAAAAACTTCTCATTAAAGATAAAATATATAAAATGAAGAGTTTAAAATTAAATTATTTCTAAATTTAAAAATATATCATTTATTTTGTAACAGATTAAAAAAAAAAAAAGAAACTCGTTTAATTTGAAAAGATGAAGTAATTAATAAGTAACAGGAGTACTTTTTTCTTTACTATAGTACTACTGTTATCCTCGACATTTCTCTTCGAATTATAGCTAAAACATGTACTATAATAATAACTGTACTACGTTGGAAGAAAAGCTCTGCGCCTGTGTTGTTTCAATACTATTTGTGGACAAAGACGTGCAGAGTGCTATAGTTCGTATACATATATGTTGATAACGAAGGTATTCCCGTTTATCAATTTAGATAACACACTTTTCTTATTAGTTCGTTTTTAAAAAAAATAATATATTTTTATAATTGAAAATAATTTAACTTTATTTTACCCAATTTATCCTTAATGGGAAATTTTTATAACCATACAAATGTCATGACCCTACAAAGCTTTTACCCATAAACTTTTAAGACCATAAGTTTCAAAAGTTTTCATCTTTTTTCTTAAATTTCGTGTCAAAATAAATTACCTCGTTTAAATTGAAACGGAGGGATTATGTTTTATTTTTAAAATTTAACTTGTTAACTGATTTTTCTGCCGATTTTGATCCAGTCCTTGAGTTGTGGAAGTAAAATTTCAAAAACAGGAGTTGAAACAACATTAATCTGTTCTTGTACCTATTACTCGTGTAATGAAGAGGATATTGAGGATTATGCAGTCTTTGTTTTGTCACTTTGCATTTGCTTTCATGCTTTTACCATGCTTATCAATTTACAGTTCAGTACATCATCATTTTCAGAATTTTATTATCGCACTGCAGAAATATTGCTACTTCTACGGGAGTAAAAGAATTTCAAATCGTGATTATCAACATTTTTACTATAGGAACAACAATATGAGTCTCAACCTTAAATATAATGGTGTACAACCTATATGAATCTTCACCGATTATGTTATTTCATTTGATATTTCCTTACATCCAAACAACAATGTGATGGAACCCTTAGCCGATTTGTCATCATATGCGGGTGTTGATATAATGTCTACCTTGTTTAATCCAAAAATAAATTTTACGGTCAAAGCTAATATTAGAAAAAATCACATTATTGAAAATCAAAATTACTTCACTTTCTAGGTAATTCAAAAAATAAAAATAAGGAAAGAAAGCTTATTGTTGATTGATAATCTCCCCCAGAATTTCGAATTGGATAGCTTGAATCAAATAAAGTAAAAGACTTATTGCATATATTAAGAAATATTCATATGATCGTACAAAATGAGGTATGAATCCTTATATAAGGATACACAATTGTAACAGTTTTCCTACTTAATCCTGCCTAATTAATGGCATTAATTGGCTTGATTGTCCGTTACCATATTTAATTGCAACAGTTACAGTAATAATTGAGGATCTCCCGTAATCAAAGTTAATGTTGATTCCCCTTCCATATTTATAATAGATTCGTGAATCTTCCCCTTTTACACTTTTCATTCATCTCGTACCTATTTCTTCATTCCTAGTTGTTAGAACCGATACCTCCTTTGATGAAACGCCGTGGGTGTTTCGTCTGTGCCTTTTCGTTTTCTTTTATTGACCCAGTCGTGAGTGCCACTTGTCACCTCACTGCTGGTTCACGTGTCATACTTTTTTTCCGCCAATAGAGATAGTCCCCCCACTTTCTGAATATTCTCAACTAAATATTCGTAAAGTGGTAAGTTTTTATGGCGGGAATATCTTACTGCCTCTTCCCAACTATCATAATTCCTTCTTCAGAATCGATGAGACATACGTCATGTCCATTTAATGCCCAGGACACGCGTCTTATTGCAATTGGTTCTGTAATTTTCAACGCCTTTTTAGAGGTTTTCTGCGGCTGCACCAGTCACGAAGTGACGGTTCCATGATGAGAATTCATAATGACAATCTCTAATAATGGTTACTTTCCCTTATAAATACCTTATTACACTCAACTTTGAAAATTCCCTTCCTCTTTCTTGTATTCATACTTTTATCTTCTTTTGCAGTTCTTCTTCTTTCTTCTGTATCTTCACCATTAAAGATGTCTTCTCGTTCTTCAAACCCTTCTTCAGCATCAGACCCTCGTAAGGTAGTGATCGTTGATGAACTTCCCTGCCCTTCTGCCCCCACTAGGAGTAGAAGAGGTGGCAGACTACATAACTTAGGTTCTTTGTCCACCCGTAGTTCTATCTCTTCTCATAGTGGTACTACCAAACCTTCTTCATCTAGGGCTGGAACTTCCATAACCCCTAGATCTTCCTCTAGAGGTAAAGATCATAATGAGCCAATAGAGAACCCATTGTATCTGAGATTATCCCTAAAGAATTTTCCTTCATATCGGATGAGAAGCTATGAGAAAATATGTTTCTTCCATAACATCTCTTAACCTTGATGATCACTACCCTAATTTGATTATTCATGGCCTTCTTGCCCTTGTTTGACATGAATGCCATTGGAAACCTAATTTCCGAGTGATGACCCCTAATGTTAATAATAGAATCACCTGTTACCATGAGGGTTATTCTTTTGTTTATGCATATCCCTTCACCTTAGGGTTTAACCCTCATACTCACCCCGTGATTATTGAATTTTTCCACTATTTCAATGTCTTCTTCGGTCAGATAGGTCCGATTATGTGGAGGACAGTTGCTTGCCTTCGTTACTTGTCAAGTTTGGTTTTTGCTCCTTTTACTTTTCATCACATACTCCACCTGTACTCTCCAAAGCTTTTTCATGAGGGTGTTTTTTCTCTCATGGCGAAAAGTAAAAGAGTTTTAGTCAGCTCCGAGCATGATCGTGACCGTGGCTAGTATGCCCGGTTTGTTACTGTTCCCACTCGTGAATTAGTGGGTGATGAGAATATACCCTTCCATGAGAAATGGAACTTTGCACGTGAGTGTTTTTCTTTACCTCCTTGTTTCTCTTGACGTTTCAATTTTTCGCACATAAGTTTATGTTCATTTTTCAGCAACCATGGAAGTCTTCACAGAAAATTCATGACTTTTGCTTATTTTCTTTTCCTTGACCCCTTTTGCTTCTGCCGTTTTTAGGGTTTGCCATTCGTGGCATCAGCCCAACTTCCGTTCCTTCTGCTAGGCTTTCTGTTAGCTTTGCACAGGAACACATTCTAAGTGTATCTTCCTCTAAGAGAAAGAATGTTGAAGCCCGTGGCTCTGAAGAAGAAGAGGATAATGAAGAATATTCCTTAGTGAGCAAACCATGAGTCAGAAGGCGCGTGGTTTTGGATGATAAAGCCAATGTTTCTCAAGACCCCCCTCCGGGTTCTGTACCCTTTAACCTTGTTGACGAGCCAAAGAATGTCCACTTGGACATCTCTGATGAAGATGTTGATCATTTTGATAACCCCCCCCCCCCCTCAAGTCCCGTTGATAGACTCATTGCCCAAGAATTTGAGGGTGAATAAGCTTTTGGCCCTGTTTCAGAGGAGCCGCAAGTTGCCTCTCTTCCAATGACTTCGGTTACTCCCGCTGTTAATCCTCCAATTTCTGATGCTTCTTTACCTACAACTTCCCCGATTGCCGTCCCTGCCACTGCTTCTCGTGAAGAAACTGAGCCTTCTAGTGGTAGACATGGTATGAATAAGGTTTTGATTGAAATCCCCGGTGGTGAAAATTTGTTAATGAAATTAGGTCTGGTTGTTGTATGGTTGAATCCATTACTTGGCCCCATGGAAACGAAGAAACTTGAGTCTCATAACTCCTTGACTTTGATGAATGATATTATTCACTCTTCCCTCAAGGTATATTCTTATTCTTTTTATATTTCTTCCTTTTGTTTCGTGGTCGTAACTTTTTTCCTTATCTTTTTATAAATTAACTTGACAGGTCCGGAGCTTATGAGGAGAATTTCTTAGACTGATCAACAAATGATTGAATTGCACATCGAGATTGATAAATAGAAGGAGCAATCTTAAAGCCTTCAACTTGATAAGGATGTTCTTGCTGAGGAGAAGGGAGCTTTGGAACAATAATTGAAGATAACCACCGCCAAAATAGCAGTTTTGAAGGCTTCCCCCAATCAAGTTGAAAAGGACAAGGATAGACTGGAATCTTCCTTTGCTGAGCAGCACTAAAAGGAAACTGAAGAGATTAGAAGCTTGAACGAGATTCTAAACTATAAGGAGGTGTATGCGGGTGATTTGGAGCAGATGCTCACCCAAGCTCAAGAAGATCTTCGTGCCTCATCTAACAAGATTCAGTTCCTTGAGAGTTCTCTCGTACCTTTGAAGACATCCTATGAAGCTTAGGAAGCTGAGAAAGAAGACTTGAGTGTTGGAACTGAGCAGTGGGAGAAGGATTACGAAGCTCTTAAAGACAAGTTAACACTTGATTTTAGATGGAATTTTCTGAACACCCGTCTCGAGACTTTAACTGAAGCTAGCCATAAGGGTTTTGACCTTAATGTTGAAATCGCAAAGGCTTAGGAAGCGATTGAGCAAACTCAACAATGTCAAATCTTCTCAACACCCAAGGATGAAGGTTCCAAAGGTGATGGAGATGGAATTACTCCTGGTGAAACTAATATTCAACCTTCGTCTTGTCAAGTTGATCCCTCTACCCCCGTGAATATTGGTCCTTAGTTTTTACCCTTTGTTTTAGAAGTGACTTGTGTTGATTTTAGCTGAAACTCATTATGTTTGTTTTCAAGTAGTTTATGGGAAGTTTCCCCTTTCCTGTTTATGGGAAAATAATATAAATATCATATTATTGCATAGTTTTTTGCAGAAGTAATTCGTTTAATCTTACAACTTTTGAAAAAATCAGTAACCTTTGCACCATGAATTGTGGCCCATTATCACAAACGATTTCCTTTGGGACTCCAAATTAATATATTATTCCAAATGAAGTCCATAACTTCCTTTTCTCATACATGTTTAAAAGCACCTTCTTCTACGCACTTTGAAAAATAATCTGTTACAATTTACAAAAATCGTACATTTTTCTTAGCTTGAGGCAATGGACCTACGATATCCATCCCCCATTTCATGAATGGCCACGGTGATGTAACTGAATGTAGCAATTTCGCCGGTCGATGCATATTATTAGCGTACCGTTGGCACTTATCGCACCTTGCTACGAAATTTTGTGCTTCATCTTCCATTTTTGGATAATAGTATCCTACTATTATTAGAGTTTTTACCAACGATCTTCCCCCAACATGATTACCATAGTATCCATTTATGTACTTCTTTCATTACATATTTTGTTTGTGAAGATCTAATGCACCATGCTAAAGGCCCACCAAATATTTTGCGATATAAATTCCCCTTTATAAAAGAATATTGAGCAGCTTTCAACCATAGTAGTTGGAATTTCTTCTTATCCTCGGAAAAAAATCTGTGCTGCAAAAATCTGACAAACTCGTTTCTCCAATTCCAAGTTAAATTATTGAAAATTACCTCATTCTTGGCTTGGTCGAGGGCTGAATAAAACAAGTGTATAACATCTACGTTTTATGCATTTGTCGCATCAGCCACGGAGGCGAGGTTTGACAATGTGTTCGCTTCTGCATTTTCCCCCTGGGTATTTGTACAGCTTTTCATGTTTGGAACTGCCTCAGTAATTCCTGAACCTTTTTCAGGTATTGTTGCATTCGTATTTCTCTTGCCACGTAAGTACCTTGCATCTGGTTTACTACCGGTTGTGAGTCGCTTTTGATTATTATTTGTTCAATGCCAAGCTCTTTCGTGACTCCAAACCTGCAATCACAGCTTCATGTTGTGCCTCATTGTTAGTAATTTGATAACATTTTGTTGCTTGCCTTCCTAAATGTAATTAGAAAAATTCCTAAACCTACTCCTTTAACATTTGAAGAATCGTCAGTAAGCAAGGACCAAGTCCTCGAGTTAGCTCCAATGAATACTCGCAGCTGTTTTTCTGCTTCAGGAACCAGGTTCGAGCTAAAATCTGTTAACACCTGAGACTTTATCGCAGTTCCAGGCTAAGGAATAATATCATATTCACTATTTCTAATAATTCTTGCCTGTGTAATATATTCATTAGTGGAAAGTAGTTATAACATATATGAGATAACATTGAAAGTAAGGTCGTAACTTTCTTGATGCCATAATTAAATCCAATGTGAGTTTTTCTAAATGGGGGTACCGTATCTCAGCATTCAATAAGTATTTACTAACATAATAGATCGAAGACTGCTTACCTTTGTCTTCACGTACCAGTTCTACGTTTACCGCCACTTCTGACATATCATGGTAAATAAGCAATCTTTCACCGTCCTTTGGCTTTGCTAACATGGGCAGTTCTAACAAGTATAACTTTAAATCTTTCACATCTTGTTGACATTCAGCTGTCCATTCAAATTGGTTTTGCTTTTTCAATACTAAAAAGAATATAAAATACTTTTCCGAATATTTGGATATAAACCTTCCAAAAGCTGCCACTCTACCTGTTAACCTTTGTACTTCTTTCTTGCTCGTAAGCACATCAAGTATTTTCTCAATAGTTTTGATATGCGTGAGATTTACTTCAATACCTCTGCTAGAAGCAAGAAAACCAAAAAATTTACCAGAAGCAACGCCAAAGGCACACTTTTCCGGGGTCAACTTCATGTTGTACTTGCGGAGAATTTTGAAGGTTTCGGTAAAATATTGGAAATGATCCCCTGCCTGTGTTAACTTGATCAACATATCATTTATGTAGACCTTCATGGTTTTACCAAGTGCTCATGAAATATTTTGGTCACCAATCTCTGGTACGTTGCTCCAGCTTTTTTCAAGCCAAATGGCATGACTTTATAACAATAAGTCTCCATGTCTCTGATAAATGAGGTTTTTTCCTCATCTAGAGGGTCCGTTTTTATTTGATTATAACCATAATAGGTATCTAAAAACCTCAAAAGTTCATGACCTGCGGTAGAATCAATTAACTGGTCTATGTGCGGTAAAGGAAATGAATCTTTAGGGCAAACCTTATTTAAATTAGTATAATGTACACAAACTCCCCATTTTCCATTATTCTTTGGAAACACAATAGTATTAGCTAACCAGTCAAGATTCTTTACCTCTCGTATTGAATCAATTTTTAGAAGTTTTTATACCTCATCCTGGATCACTTGATTCTTAAATGCTCCTTGCTTCCTTTTCTTCTATTTGACAGGTGGATGCAACGGGTCCTCATTCAACTTGTGAGTCATTACCTCTAATGGTATACCTGTCATATTTGAATGCGACCAAGCAAATCAATATGTGTTAGCATGTAAGAATTCAATTAACTTACCTTTAATTTTCGGGCTCAAGTATGCCGTGATGTAAACTTTTCGGTTAGGCCAGTAGACGAATAATATTATAGCTTCGAGCTCCTCTGTGGTTGTTTTGATATTCTCATTTTCCTCTGGGTGTTGAATCATATTAGGTCTTAAATCCACATCAGTATGACCTCTCGGACTCTCAATTGAGGTGTGAATTGAACTATCCTCAACTGAGTTCTTTAATTGCTATTTTGCACTTCCGTCGTCGGATGTTGTATTTGCGATCACCACTAATTCAATATTTTGTGATGCATTTTGATCTCCCCGGATTTGTCGGATCCACCACTATGATGGGAACTTGATGACTTAATGCAACGTTGACGAGACCGGATTCATATCATGTATCCATAGCCTTCCAACGATCATATTATAGTCCATGTCCATGTCTATTACTTGGAACTTAGTGTCTTTGATGACACCTTCTGCAAATGTAGCTAATACGACCTCCCCTTTCGTAACAACGCTTGAACTATCGAACCAAGATAATGACCGTACTTTTGGTATGATTCTATCACTCACTTGTATTTCATTTACCACTCTCAGTAGAATGATGTTTACTGAGCTATCTGGATCAATCAAAACTCATTTTACGTTAGTATCATGTACAAGTAAAGATATTACCAGTGCATTATTGTGAAGAATTATCAAGCCATATGCGTCTTCGTCATCAAACACTATGCTCTCTCCTTTAAAAACTTGGTGAACTCGTTTCCCGTGGCTGACGACAACCTTTGATGTTTTCTTTGAGGTCGTGTACATTACCCCATTATCTTATTCTCCCTCGATTATGACATTTACCGTTCTTTTTGGATATGGGGCTTCGATGGCTCTTGAATTTTTTTCATGTATGATTGTTTTCCTTTCTCACTAAATAGATCAGTGAGATAACCCTGCTTCAAGAGATATTCAACTTTCCCCCCGTAATAGCCTACAATTTGCTGTTCTATGACCATGATCATTGTAATGCAATTTCCCCCTTTTTTCTTTCGTCCACTGTACCTTGTCATCCATTCCTCTCAAAACAGCTACCAATTCGGAAGTGCTGACGTTGAAATTGTAATCTCCTGAGAGTTTAAATCACTGCCTCGTGTGTGTCCCATTCCCTTTTAAATCGGGATGAAGAACTCGTCTCCTTTTGTCTTAATCTTGAATCAAACCGTGTGTTTTCTTGCTTAGATCGGGAATCTCGCCCCGCAGGTCCCATATAGGGTTCGTACCTGTTCTTACCAGAACTTCTCTCTGATTCCAAACGATTAGATCATGGCCTTTCTTCTACCCTTGGTAGAGAAACCGTGTCTTCTTCTATCCACAACTTCGTGATGTGTCGATTGTATACCTCGTTCCAAGTAGTTGCATGAAACTCCCGCAGACTCTCTTTCAATCTCCTCGTGGCTTCTAAAGTTTTTTCATTCAAATTAATTGCAAATGCCATAATTGCCCAGTTATCAAGTACTCATGGTAGCATCCTTCTCTCATGTTGGAATCCATATACGAACTCCCTGAGCAACTATGTACTTCCCTGTTTAACTTTGAAGATATCTTCCATCCCCTTTTTAACTTTCTGGGTCCCCGAATGTGCTTTTATAAATAAATCTGCAAGCTCAGCAAAAAAGTCAATAGAGTTTTCAGGTAAGAGTGATTACCATGTTAACACCCCTTTCATGAGAGTTTCGTCAAAGTTCTTGACCAAGACTGATTCAATTTCTCGTTTGGTTAAATAATTGCCTTTTATCCCTGTGGTGAATACAGTAACGTGATCCCGTGGGTCAGATGTCCCATCATATTTAAGGATATCAGGCATTTTAATTTTTTTTAAAAAAATTGGCAAAGGTGTTGCACTTGGCTTCTAGAGTTGTTGTGAATATTTATAAATATCCACACCCTTGATTACTGGAGGCAAGCCAGATATTTGCTCTATGCACTCATTTTGATCCTTGAGTTGTTTCTGCAAAGTTAGTACGGAATTTTGTAAATTGGTATTATTCGATGTACCCCGTGCTTCATTCACGTTTTGTGCAATCAACTGCTTTAAAGTATCTTGCTCGATGGTTTGTTCACCCCCTTGGTTCCCATTGGTACGAGAAGCAGACCTTTTAGATGAACTTTCTCGTGAATGTTGTGGAGTAGCTGTGGGTGTGTGATGTGGTGGAGTTCCACTTTGTTGATTCACCTCATCCATTTCATTAGCAGTAGACATGTTTTGTTGCTAAAACAATGAAATTTAGAAAGTGAACAGATTATCAGATTTCCGGTAACTGAACCAATTTGTTTAACTGAAAAATAAATTTTATGGTCAAAGCTAATATTAGAAAAAATCGGGATACTGACAAACAAAACTATTTCACTTTCTAGGTAATTCAAAGAATAAGAAAAATAATGGAAATAAAAAGTAAGAAAATAAAAAGTAAGGAAATAAATCTTGATTCTAATTGATAATCTCCCCCAGAATCTCTAATTGGACACTTGAATCAAATAAAGTAAAAGATTGATTGCACATATATTAAGAAATATTTAGATGATCGTACAAAATGAGATATGGGTCTTTATATAAGGATACACAATTTTAACGATTTTTCTACTTAATCTTAACTCGTTAATGTTATTAATTGGCTCGATTGCCTCTTACCATATTTAGTTGCAATGGTTATAGTAATAATTGAGGATCTCCCGTAATCAAAGTTAGTGGCGATTCCCCTTCGATATTTATAAAAGATTCGTGAATCCTCCCTTTTTATAGTTTTCATTCATCTCGTGCCTATTTCTTCATTCCTAGCTGTTAGAACCGGTACCTCCTCTGATGAATCACCGTGCGTGTTTCATCCGTGCCTTTTCGTTTTTTTTATTGACCCAACTGTAGGTGCCACTTGTCATCTCACTGATGTACAACTAAAAAAACGAAAAAATTCGACCGCCGAAACCGAATGATGTTGGTCGGTAATTGGCAAAAATCGACCGATTCGTGGCTGTCGGTAATCGTAATGTCGGTAGAGCTAATCGTCTGACTTTCGTCGGTATCAGTCGGTCAATTAAATTAAAAAAAAAATTGCCGAAAAAATCGACCGAAATTGGTCTGTTTTTTCCTACCAAAGTCGGTAGGTATTTTAATTATGTAATTAAAACATACACCTTCTGGGAATCGAACCGGGGTCTGTACTGTGGGAGGATACTATTCTACCACTAGACCATGGTGCATTTTATTTTAAGACTGTCTTTTACTTTATTTATACTCTTTAATTGTATTTTCGCATGAAAATAACCGACCGAAGTTGGTCGGTTTCGTAAAAAAAAAATAAAAAAAAATTAAAAAACCGACCGACTTCGGTTGGTTTTTTGGTCGAATTTTTGACCTACCAAAATCGGCCGGTCGACCGCGGTCGATTTTTACCGAATTTCTAGTAGTGATGGTCCATGTGTCATGTCTTTTTTCCAACAATACATACTTAGTTGAGCAGATTTCGACCAAATTTATTGAAAATTCATTTTAAATCGGCTAATTTTAGGCCGACGGTCAATCTATCACAACCAATATAAAACTAGCTAATGTAATGTATGAATTCAATTGGATAGCGATAATAAAATGGTATAAAGTCATGATACTGCAATTTGTTTTATGACATTTTGTTTTGCAGGACTAAGGAGACTTTTGACATTCTAATGCCAAATGTCGAAACCTATTTCTGTTTGATGGTTGTTTTGGAGGGTAGTAATAACACTTTGTTTTAGCATTATAAGCCCAAAAGAAATGGTATATTATTAGTGCATTACATTATAGTAATGCGCATCTCTATTCCTTAATCCAGTGGATATTATTAGTACATTAATTATTGCCTATTAGTAGAAACAAAATGGGTCGGCATGCCGGGCAAGTACTTTAATTTGCTCCATTCTCATCCAACCTAAAGTGAAAGAGAGTGGGAAAATGACTTTCCATGTTTCCTTTGCTTTCTTCTTTGTGTTATTTTTTTTGGGAAAAGATGTCATTTATACCAAATAGTAGTAATAGTAATGTTGAGCATTCTTTTGGCGCCGAAAGAAAGAGATATGAACGATTGAGATTTGAGAGTGCTCTCTGCCCCCCTTAATTGGGGTGCAACCCAAAATGTCATTTTCGTACCAAGTAGAACAAACACTTCATCTTATGTCTCCTACTTCTTATCCAAAATTCAAATCAAATCTTTCTTTGCAATTTGCATATGGGATTTTGGTTGTGGAATTTTTTCATACTTTGCTTTCATCACATATTCTTTACGGGTAGTTAAATAAAGAAAAATTTACTCCTACTTGATATCTGTATGACTGTATTAGACCAATAAATACTTACAGATATTTCTTTCATAAAATTTATTACTTAATTGTGACTAATTATTTGTATTATCGTTTTGATTTGCCACTCGACATGATAAACTAACATGTGGTGCAAACACAAAATACAAATTATTTTTGTTGTTCAAATAACCGCTAGTTCCACAATCTTGGGATTCGCACTTCAATTGGAGTCATTCAAATTTCAAATATGACTTAAAATGAGTCTCAAGTCTCAACATTTTCAAAGTTAATTAAATGATGTAAAAATAAAATATTCTATTCCACAAAAATAATAAAGAAAAGTTCCCTCCATTTTTCCTACTGCCATGACCCACACTCTGCTCTTTTGCGGTTCCCGCCTTATTTCCACCCAATTCTCTCCAGTCCCCCCCCCCCCCCCTCCAAAATCTATCCACAGCTTATATTCACACCATAAGCTTTAAATATAATTTCCCATAGACTTTTTAACTATGTAATATGATCGAGTGACAAATTAAAGATGAAAAAGAAGTGTTAAGTATAACAATGGTATTATATATCCCAACTAGAACAAACCTTTTTTTTTTTTTTTTTAACATAATCGTTTATCAAGAATGCTGACCGCGGTCACCTCCATCGATATTACTCTGGAATTAGAATTTTTATTTTGAAAACATATCTAAACTTTTGGAAAATCGAAAAAATCATACACTCAAGTCATAACACAAGTTATAAGTTATCAAAAGAAGTTATTCACTCTCAAATCATCATAAAATAAAACGGAAAGCTAAAAGTCAAAACGACCTATGGTTAGAAAAGAAGACCGAACTAAATCTCACGGTTGACTCGAAATCATTTGTGAAGGAAAACAAGCGACCATTTTCTTTGTTTCGTCTACCTAACTCCATTAGTCTCAATAGATCTTGGGAGAAAATCTCTCAGTTTTCTAACACTTTGACGTTGTGAAGTTGTTAAAGTTGGGACTTAGTAGTTTGAAGTAAAACTTAAACCAAGAACTCCCAAATGTATATTTAAAACAACCAAAACTCTAATCTTAGTCGCCAAATCACCATTTACTTTTTGTCCTATATACATAATAATAGTGCCAACTTAGAAGACCCTTTATAATTTGGTCCTACGGCTACCACTCGTAAACTTACTTTCCTAAGTTGACCAAAAATATACCAACCAAAGAAAATATCTCCAAAAAATCATGAATCACTACGTATCAGTCTGAACAAAGGCTATTCTGGATTCTTGTGCTTTCAATTTAAAGTCGTAGAACGCATGCAAACTCGTTTGTTCTTATTGTGGCTTTTGTGGAAATATTTTGCATACACTTCTTCCCTTCTCTGTCTAACCAGCCATTTTCAGATGTGCACAATTTTGTGTATAAATACAACCAATTCACACTCAAAACCTTAGACAGGACAAACAACACAGCTTAATTAATGGCTTAATACATGCTTTGTCCCCTAAACTTGTACGGAATTTCTTTTTACACCTTCTCGTTGCACATCCTTTTACACACTCCAACAGCAAATCAAGCGCATGAATTAATTAAAGTAAAAAAAATTGTATTTAATGTCTTGTATATTTGGATTTCGTGTCCAACATAACAAGCCATTTTAAGGAGTATTACACATTTTTTTTGGGTATAGCACTAATCAATTCATATTTCAAACCTTAGTCAAGACAAACAACGTAACACATGTTAATCATAGTCTAATAATCACGCTAAGACAAGGTCCTTTTTATTTTCTTTTGGTAGTTGATAATGAAATTTCGTTATTTCTATATTTTTGAAGTACGACTATACGAGCATGTGACTTGTTATAATAGATCTTATTAATAATATAGTGAATTCAAATTTTGGATTTATACATCTTGTGTGGTTTACCACTTTTTCGTACTATCGAAAAATTTAATATCTTGTTGGAAATTAAAATTTGTTCATAGTGACACACTCTTTTATTGGTCAGGACAAGATATACTAGCTACATGTAATTCTTATAGCTTGGTCTCACTAAATTTGGCTTGAAGTTAAAGATAGGTGGGCATTTTTATGAGAAAATTGTTGTAATCTTAATTATGTGATCTTGTAGTGGTGGACAGGGTCTATATGAGGACCCTAACAGCATGACAAATTAATCACAAGAATTAGAGTGATTGATAAGGACACTCACACTAATCAATGATTATGTAGGCGTTAGGTGGAAAAGGTTAGAAGGGAAAAGAAAGGAGTTAAGGAAAATAATCTAAAGATACATGGGTAATAATTTGAATAAATAAATAAATCATGTTTAGTGTTTTTATGATCCATGCCGTGAGTGGTGGGGAGAACTGAGTGGATTTCTTCCTTTTGACTTTTTTCTTCAAATTTAAATTTCTTTATTGTGTAATGTGTACTAATGTAGTTGAGTATGTGAACCCTAATAATGTAGGGGAATTTTTTGAGTGTTCTATAAGTTTGGTATCATGCTCCCACCTCAATTTTTTTTATTTTGTTTTTTATTTTTTATCAATTGTTGTTTTACTTTTGTTCTTGATTGTTGAGAAAAAAAGAAAGTAGGTCAACCTTCACATCTTAAGAATTCAGAATAGTAGTAGTCTTGTTTGGTTATTTATAGTTATTGTTAGGCGTATATGTAGGACCTTGAGCACAACAATTGAGGTACACATTAGATTCTTTTGCTTTTACGAGTTGAGATTCTTGAGAATAGAGGTGAATTTAAGATATGAAGTGTGCGTTTGGACATAAGACTTGTAAAATTTCGGGAAAAGCGAAATTTTTTTTCTAGGTTAAAATGATATTTGAAAATTAGAGTTGTGTTTGGACATGAATATGATTTTGAGTTGTTTTTGAATTTTTGTGAGTGATTTAGTGAATTTCGAAAAATAATTTTTTGGAGTTTTTCAAATTTTAGAAAAATTCTAAAATTCAATTTCAAGTGAAAAATAAAAATTTTATGGCCTAACGCTAATTTCGAAAAAAAATAATAAATTTTCGAAAAAAAGTGAAAAATATTTCATGGCCAAACGGGCTCGAAGTACGCGAATTGGAAGACTTTTGGTAAAGAGGATTTAATTTTTTCTATAGGTAAGCGCATTATATAGACTTAAAAGAGAAAAAAATTATAATATTTAAAATGTATAAAAAAATAAAGGCTGATAATTTAGATAGTAGAATAGATATTTGACTATTAAATGTTTGAGAAATTTGGTTAATGATTTTTTTGATGCTATAAGCATATTTAAATGATTTTTCTGTTATAAATACAAAAAAAATGATTACATTAGGTAATTTTAGATACAGTTGAGAGTAATCTATTGATGGATTATGAAGATTCTAATTCAAGTTAAAGACCAACTTCTCACTGTGTTACCCATGAAATTGCTCACATACGAAGTTATCTGTTTTATTTTTTTAAATTAAATTGAATAAATGATAATTTACTGTTTTATTTATTTTCGGGGTTATTCTTTTTCTAAATCCCTTATTATTTGCTCCAACATGATAACATTGCTAGCTCTCCATTCTATTTTTGTTTTTCTTTTTCCTTTTTTCTGGGGTGTGTGTGTCTGTGCGCTTTTGATATGTCGATCTAAAGCTTCTCCTCCTTTGGTCCCAACAAAAAGATACTATTTTTCCTTTATTAGTAAATAACATTTGCTTGGGGAAAATAGTAAATAAAATCTGCTCTTATTAGTGGGGGTGTCACTGGTACGGTTCGGTCAGCTATTTTATAAAATTGGTACCATATCAATTTTTCGGTTATTCTATTATATATAACCAAAATTAGACTTTTCGAAACCGTCTCAATCATTTCGATTTCTCTTCGATATCGGTACGGTTCGATTAATTTTCGGTATTTTTTTAAATATCATGCAAAATTTACCAGTAGAAGTAGAATGCAATAACATACGTTCTTTTATTGGACTTAATAAAACTCTCTAGACATTTTTACTGTTTAAAGGGTGATGAATTCAAAAAAAAATGAAAGATGGCTAGAGTATAGATCCATCAACTATTCTACAACAACGTAAAAGAAACCAAGCAAAGGCAAAAAAATATATAAATTACACGAGTGGAAAGATATTAACCAAGCTGAGACTCAAGAATAAAGTCTATAGAAAATTAAATATTTAAAAAGATAAATCTAAATTATATGAAAGGAAACATATTCAATACATTGTAGTTTGCTACTCATTATCGCTAGAATACTTTGTGTCTTGCTAATAAAGATACTTGAGATAACTTAGTTTAAGTAGATGTAGCATAATAAGTTTTAGGAATTAGTATTTTGAGTTTAATTACTTGTTGGCTTGTAATAGTTTGCATAATTCCAAGGCCCAAAGAAAAATTTAATGCATTATTATTTTAAAACTTATTAGATAAATATATTTTTCACATGTAAAATTTATTCGGTACAGTTCGGTATTTTTTTGATTAATTTTTATAAAATAAAAAACATACCCTAATTATCGGTGCGGTTATAGATTTATATAAAATCCTACGGCTTCTTAAAAAGAAACCTAAAAATCAATTCGGTGCAGTACGGTTGAGTCGGTTTAGTCGGTTTTCGAATATCCATTGACACCCCTACTTATTAGTGATGAACTACGAGCAAGGAATTTTGACATACATGCACATTAATCTCAGTACAAATTTATGTGCACTAATATATGCATCAAATTATATTATTTTATTATGATTAAGTGATAAATAAAAATAAAAATATATAACTAATCATGACTTAGTAATAACCATATTTTTAAAGATGTTACACCTAATATTTTCGTACGTGAGAGTACGTCGTAAGTCAATTGATATAAGCTCAGAAATGAGATCCTTTTGGAAAGTATGTAAAGTAAGTTAATCATGTTACCTTGGAGGTTACAAATATTTAAGATCATGAATAACAAGTACCAAAAGGATTGGAAGGCTTAGAAGCTAAACGAATTGAAGAAAATAAGTTTCGTCGAAAGTCGACAAGTTATGAATGTTATAACATGTACTTTTGGGGTGAGACTAGGGTGCTTAACATAATAAGGAGGTTATGTTATGAGTTATTATAGTCGCATAATATTTGTGTGTTGAGTTGTGAAATCATGCGAGTTGTGAAACAAAAGTCGACGAAAGGTCATCACAAGTTACATTCATAAATGTGCTAAATATTAGGTCAAATGTAGTAGAGCTTTTTTCTCAATATAACAAGAATTACCAGGTGATCCACCTATCATATTGAACATTTACGAGTCTAGTTTCCAATGCATTAAATAATAGATACGACATGTAGTAGAGATATATTCACGTTTTTGCGAGACTGCGCAAGCAGCTCCTCATGGGATCCACTTAGGCGGTTGAGATATCTTTTTATATATATATATATATATATATATATATATATATATATATATATATATATATATATATATATATATATATATATATTTATGACGCCTAAACCCGTTTTAACTCATTAATTTTCATTATCTTCAGACCCTAGACACCTAAAAACTTTCTCTTAAAGTTCTCTCATTATCCAAGACCCAAACCAAGGGCAAATGACATTTATCAAGTATCGGGAATCCCGTAGCGCTAGAGAGTTTCTTGTTCTTCTTGTGGTTGCTGATTTTGGTGTGGTTCCAGCTCGTGTAGGGAGTTGTTTAAAGTAGTTTAGGTTCTGTAAAATACTCTTCCAAAGATTTCATATTAACCCTAGGTGATTTCATGTCTTCCAAAGTGATTCTAGTGCTGAGAAACCCGAATTGATTACTAGTTACGCTTCCTTGTTCTTGTGGCTACGTTGGAAGGATATTTGGTGGTAAACTAAGCTCAAATTGGAGTTGTTCTATCCTTTTAAAGGTAAGGAACCTCTTACTCTACATGTATTTAAGCTTATCCAAGTTACGGCTAACTCGTTGAAGCTAGAACTTGTGAGATATTGATCAAAAGACTTGTTAGAAATGTTGTTGATTGTTGGACTGTTTGGGAGTTTTTTTGTAGCGTTTTATGGCTGGAAAATTTATGGAATAACCTGAGTATATTGTGTTGTTATTATCAATATTTTTCTGAACATAAATAAGAGGAGAAGGGTTCAAAATATAGTGTGATTAGACATGAACCGAGCTTGCTGCTAGATGTGTTATTGTGTTGGTTGTGTTTCATATGGCTACTAGTTATTGTTTGGGATGTTTGGTGACTTTTAGTTACTTATGGGATGTATTACAAATAGGTGAGGTGTTGTCCATTTTCTTGTAGAATATTGGCTTTGACATATGAGAGTTACATCGCTTTTGTAATGATGACGAAGTCGGTTTACTCATTGGAGATGTAAGAAGATCATATTGAGCTTGGTTGACGATTGGAGAAAAGATTGCAAAGGTATGTTAAGGAACTTCCTTCTTTCTTTTGGCATGATCTATGTGAAAAGAACGTAAACGATACGCTATTTCATAACAGATCTACTCCTAGCAACTAAGTTTGTCCATGTTATTCTTTCTTTATAAAATTATTCTAAGCAAATGTGTATGATCTCTGAATCCTATTGAGGTTCATATTAATGGTATGGATGTCCATAATGTTAATCGAAGGTGCGACGACCGTACGTCACTCCGAAAGGTTTAGAACGTGATTCTATAAGTACAACATGCATTATATATATGTATCTATTTTACTCTACTGAGCCGTGCTATAGTCGGCTGGGTACAATACATATTGTGCAACCACTAATCAGTTGGGTATTACCGAGCTTCACATGGCCGGGTAAGTTTTTACCGAGTCCTTTTCGAGGCCGGGTACGATATAATGATGATGATGCCCACAGAGGCGTCTATTTTTAAAAGTTTATATATATGTATGTATCATGCATTTCATGTCAGTAGCCCTTAGAGGCACTCAAATGTTACATGATGTATCTTCTCTATCTCTCTTTGCATTAGTTCTTATTTATGCTTTCCTACCTTACATAGTCGGTATCTTATTCGTACCGACGTCCCTTTTGCCTAGGGACGTTGCGTTTCATGCCCGCAGGTCCCGATAGACATGTTGATAATCTTCCTAGTAGGCTATTAGCTAAGCGGAAGGTGTTGGCGCACTCCACTTGCTCCGGAGTTGCCTATTTGGTTAGTATGCTTTGGACATCTAATGATTGGTATAGCGGGACTCTGTCCCGACCTTTATGAAGTTTATGTACTCTTAGATGCTTGTAGATATATGTCATGTATATGGATACTTGTATTGCCTTGTCAGCTTATGTTTTGAGTGTACAAATTATCATGTTAGCTTTATAGGCCTTTATGTTACATGTATAAGTTTGTATATCATGTTAGGTCATCTTATATTGAGTATTCCCTTATATTTTATTCTGGTTATCTCATGACGGACTTTATCGCTCATTTACCCATGATAATATGATAAGAAAGATATGTTACGTTGGTACTCGGTTAAGTAAGCCACCGGGTGCCCATCGCGGCCCCTCGGTTTGGCTCGTGACAAACTTGGAATCAGATAAGTTCTGTCCTAGGGAGTTTATAAGTTGTGTCTAGTAGAGTCTTGTTTACGGGTGAGTTGTGCACCACACTTATAAGTAGGAGCCTATAGAGAATATAGGACTGTCACTATTTCTTCTTACTCTAGATCGTGTGGTAGAGCTAAGTTGTAAGAATTCAAACTTCTAAATTCTATTTTATTTGTAATACAATGATGCCTACATCCAGAAAGACAGTGAGAGGTTGAATATGGCTGTGGAAGAGTTGAGTCAGAGGAACTAGATTTTGCATCGTGATTATGATGAGTAAATATTAGATCTTCAGTAGATCATGTGTGTACTAAGACGTGTAAGCTTCTTGATAAGGAGCCCTAAGGCATGAATATCTATCCACCCATATGGTAAAAACCAACGAGATAATCAGAAGGTAGGTACAAGTTTCAACAAGTAAAAGAAGCAAGGTGAAGAAGGGTACTAGGTACCTAGTTAATAAAGTTTATTAGTATTTACAATTCAGGCAGAGAAATATAAGCTTTCTGAGTTACGTTCAACAGTAACAGAGATATATACACTTGACAACACCCATCTTAGTTATGCCTATGGGAGCTAAAAGATATAGTTTAAGAGAAGGATATGATATCAGGATCCAGATGGGGTTAGAGTAACCCAAAATGGTTGATAGATTGTTAGCGTTAGCTGACATTTGTTTACGTGGTAATAGTTCTCCTTGTGAGACACCTAAATAGTGCACTCTAGAATAGTACAGTTAGATATGAATACTAGAAGGAATAAATATTTACTTTAGTATGACTCCCGTCCCTATTAAAGAGAGAATGTCAGGCGACCCTAAGAGCCAGTGAGATGGTGCAAGGGGAGCTAAAAGCGAAAGAATATTTTGTTGCAGTTTTCAGAATAAGGTGATAAATAGAAATACCAGCAGGAGAATAATAAGAGAGTAAAAGAAGCATTATGAGTAAGATGTGATAAATGGGTGATAACGGTAAATCAAAATATGACAGGATGATAGAGTCTATAGTCATGTAAAGGAAAAGACAAGAGGAGATTGGCCTAGAGACAATAAATGAGTATAGGCCAAAAGTCATATTCTCATTTCAAGAAATTAGTTGGTGACTCCAACGTGATAACCAGAAGGAAAAGTTAGACTCATGGAGTAATAAAAATTAGTATGGGCTAGTGAACAAGATAAACTGAATATTAATT